>NC_067398.1:16146506-16359006 GCF_016432865.1 Antechinus flavipes
TAACATCATACAATCAAGCATGTATTATCAACTGATATTGTCTTTGGCTCCCATATTCTTCCATTTGGAAAGCAAGTGTTTGCTGACTACAGCAGTTTTGAGACTTTGGCCTTCTAGCTGTATCAATTGATTTACATTGGTTAAACTATTGTACCAAATTATTGTAATTGGTGTTGATGCCCTTTCTTCCATCCATATCCCATTTTTCAGCATCAATAACTTGTTTAAGTAAGTTGGAGTCGTTTTAATTGCACGCCATCTCTTTTTTCATTTGTATTCCTTCTTCTAGGTTTTTATTAATTTTGTATTGATTTTTATCTTTGCTCTAACAAGTCAGTGGACTGAGTATACACAGACAGTTGACTCAAGAATGACTCCCATATCAGTACCAAGCCATTTCCTGTCTATTAAAACGGAATCGATTTCATTTTTGTGATGTTATTTGGCACTCCTCACAACCAGTTCCTTCTGATTTTCTTCCCCCTGAAGGAAGTGCTCATCTCGCACAAGCAAGGGATTCCTGGCCAATGTACACATCTCCTGTCTGTCTCACTCCTATTCCATGATTCATGTTTTCCAATCTATTTTTGCCATCCACACCTATTATCACCTTTACACTGAAGTCTTCAACCATAAAGGCACAAGTTATTTAATGTGGAGAGTCTTATAGAGGTCTTTGTACAATTGTTGTACCTCTTTATCCTTTGGAGAAAACATTGCACAAGCTACAATCATTTTCATGATGGCCTTTAAAAAATACTTATTCTATGTCTTATTCTATGCATAGAATACACACACACACACACACACACACACACACACACACATATATACATATATATATATATGAGATGGAGAGAAAATGGATATTTGGATAATTGAAAAAATATACTTAAAAACAAGAAAAAAACCTTATCATATGCACTGCAACATGACATGACCAAATACTCCATGCAATGATGCTTCTTTCAAAACACGAGAAAAACTGCTTGTCAGTATCTTTGCAAATGTTAACTGTGTTTAATTGACCTGCTTCTCCAAGAGAACCTGTGCATCATTCTTCCTTATAGGAAATTCCTTATATCTTTTGGTTTCATATTTGATAGAATATAAACTTCTTTAGGAAAGGGACTGTTTTGTTTCTGTCTCTGTGTCTCTAGCACCTAACATAGTGTTTTGGTTAATAAATGCTTGTTGGAATAAATTTATAGTGAGGATATTGAGGTGGATACAACTTAGCTCTTCTAATATTGGGAAAACTAGATCATTGGTAAGGAGCTTACAGTTACCAAAAGTTAAGTTGATGGATATGAATAATCTAAAAACTGTGTTGATTTTTCACCTTCAATTTCCCTTTCAGCCATGCTGCAAAAGCTTAAGGGAATCACAATAAATGCCATTTTTAATTTTTCTTTTTTTCATGTATTGCCATTACCACTAATTATCAAGTCAAGAAAACATGTTCAAGTTCTGCTTTTGACACATGCCAACTGTGTGACTCTGGTCTAATTGCTTAATTTCTCCATATCCCCAGACAGTAATCTAAACGCATTAATTAGTTACAGAGGGGCTGGTGCTCTACAACAGTGAAGGGAGGATCCATGCCAGAAGTTCCCATAATCAGATAAAATTATAGGTCTAGACAAAATCAGTAGTCAGAAACAACTTCTACCAAAAAAAAGGAGAGGAAAAACTTCAAGTAGGTAGATAATGCTTGCCAACATAGTTCTATAGCACATCATAACTGTACTATCAATGGCCAGCTAAAGACAATACAACATCCCCCTGTGCCTATTGTTTGTTGAATAATAAGTTATATTTATTGGCAGAGCAGCCACTAGTGACTCTTCTCCAACAAGGTGTCTCAGAAGCTCAAGTCAATCACAAGATTTCTTGAAAGATAGAAATGAAAAAATTATCTCACAGAATAAATGCTTAAGTCTGTTTGTTAGCTCCAAGGAGAATACTCAATGAACATTAATTAAACATTGAAATTGTTTTTGAAGGAAATTGAAAGAAATTGTAGACTTCCCTCGGGAGTGAGATAGAGAGTTAAAGTTAGACAGATTTTCAAATATCTGGGACAATTTATATGTGGACAATGCTGGATAATGAAGAAGATCACCCATGAATCAGCTTCCTTCCAAACCACTAATCCTACTGGTCTTCTTCTATTCCAGAAATATGTGGAGATTTTGTGCAAATTTCAACAATATCAATGAAGGCCACTGGCCAGGGGAGGAGTGTGTGCCTGTGTGGGGTGTGACGTGAAGCTGGAAAAATAACAGGAGGCTGGTGGCTATTTTGCTTGAAATTAGCTAAACCTCCAGAGCAAGAGGAGAAAAAGCCCATCTAAAATGTCACGACATTGTTTTCATCAATATTGACCTCTTTTCTCTTGTAGTATTGGGCCTAATGGGCTGATGGGGGGCAGTTCTGGTCCATCAGCTAAGAGGTTTCACTTACCAGGGGATTTGTCAGCAAAATACCCGGCGCCATTTTTAGGATCAATTCTTTGGAGACAATTGAATTTCCCAAGTGCCAGAGGCTACATTTCTCAAAGCCATGTGGTCTACCCTATAAAAGCCTAATCTCAGTGTAGTTAGAAAGCTCACTCATCTCTCTCTGTAGGTCAACTACAAACTGGCCGGGTGATCTTCTTAGACTACACGCATCTTTTCGTCTCTTGTTTGTGAAGAACTGCTCCTGATGCGTCTCTTTGTCCACCTCCAAATTCGCTCCTAATTTTGATGCTTCCGCTAGATATGCAACCAAATTGATGGGTAATTTTCTTCTCCAATGCAGAATGTCAATATAGATAATAATAATAAGGATGATGGTAAATAATCCTTATTGTTGTTGTTGTTATGGCTGAATTTTATATACAATTTACTATGTACCAAGAACCAAGCTAAGTGCTTTATAAATATTATCTCATTTGATCCTCACAACAACTCTGGGAGGTAGATGTTATTATCATCCCCACCTTACACATGAGGGGGAAAGGCAGATGGAGGTTTAGTGTCTCACTCAGGATCACACAGTTGAGGACAGATTTGAAATTAGCTCTTCCTAACTCCAGACCCAGTGCTCTGTCCACTCTGAACCACCTCCTTTCTCATTCTAACTAATCCTTGGCCTTGCCCTTCTGTAAGCTCTTCAAATCCACTTGAGGTCTTCCTCTATTAATTTTTATATATGATGGAGACCAGTGGAATAACAAATATTCTCTGCCATATTTATTTAAATTATCCCCCCTGCTATTTTTCATCCTGGTTCCATGACCAGCTCAATTCCTTTTCTGGCCATTGCTTTTAGATGCTGCTTCTGGTTCTCACGCATCCTTGGGTGACATGTTGCTGCTGATTTTTGCCCACCGTGCCTCTTTCCATTGCCCTTTGGATAATTTTGAGATTATTTTGAAATTTTGAGAATGTGTGAGAATGTGAATATGGAATTCACAGGTGTTTCTTATCATGAAGGGATATTGGGATTAAAAAGATTGACCTTTGCAGCAGTGATGGGATCATTGAAAGTGTTCTACTGGCTAAACAAATTGTACCATATACATACATGTTATGGAATATTACTATATTGTGAGAAAATTACCACATTGTGAAAAATGAGGAATAGGGAGAATTCAGAGACGAATCAAAAACATACAGACCAATACAAGACAGAGCAAGAATAAAGACCCAAGCAGAAAGAACACAAAAGAAAATACAGTGCAATTATTGGCTACAGCAAGAGTTTAGAAAATGCACCTATTAACTAAGCACTGACCTAAGCACTGAAGATACAGAGAAAAGCAAAAAATAGTCTCTGTCCTTGAGGAACTTATAACCTAAGACAATATACTATAGACAAAGAAAGTAGAGATAGGATGGATTGGATGTCATTTAATCTCTTTTGGCCTCAGTTTACTTCATCTATAAAATGAGAAGGTCGCACTATATAACCTTGAATAGTCTCTTCCATCTCTGTCCCTCCACAGATGCAGATCACAACCCATCCACACTGTGTGACATCTCAGGTCCTCCCACAAATTTACCACAAGAGATTAGTGACTTCTCAGAAGGGGCCATTACTTAAATCCTTAAAAGTTACCATCAAACCAGGAAGGTTTACTCACAACAAGCAATCTGCCAACCCGCTGACAATGACAACTCAGTGATTTCCCTGGATGAGTCACAGCTTGCTTTCATCAAAAATTCTTCCTCCCTCTTATTGTTCAGTGGACGCCAAGATGGGACGGTAAAGCAACTGAACTTACCCAAGGAAGCATGACCCGTTTGCTTTGGAATCAAGAAAGCTCAGGGTCCCTTCATTCGTCCCATTAAAACCCAAACTCCTGGAGGGACTCTTGATTTACAGCATTGACAAGGTAATGACACTACAGTCAAAATGGCAGCACAGTGAACAGGGCCAGAACCGTGGAATCAGGAAGACCTGAGTTTCAATCTGGCTCATAACTTGTAACCATGGTCATTACTCAACATTTTAATGCCCCAACCAACTCTCTGAGATAGCAGGTTACAGAAATCACTAATTTATGCCAGTGAAGGGACTTGGCTCTCCAAATGTTTTCCACATGGATAAAATTATGAGTCCTGACCAAAATAGGGAAGGAGGAAGGGAGGGAGGGAGGGGGAGGAAGAGATACAGAGACAGAGATGGAAACAGAGACAGAGAGACAGAGAGATAGAGACAGGGACAGACAGAGAGAAACAGACAGACAGAGAGAGAGATATGATTGGATGATTGGATAGATGGATAGATAGATAGACAGATAGGTAAATAGATAGATGATAGATGGATGATAGATGAATTAATGGATAGACAAATGATAGAAAGATACATGAATTAATTAATAGACAAATGAATAAATTAGGCAAAACTAACATTAAAAGTTTTTTTAAAAAACTCATAGTGACTATGAGCCTTATGGGCCAATTGGGCATCTCATTAGGATCTAGAACAGACATTTTAATCCCAGATCCAGCAATCTGTGGACAAATTTTGTGGGGTCCATAAACTTGAATTCAATAATAGATATATAATACATACTATACACACACACACACACACACACATATATATATTAAACAACTTTCTTTTCACTAACCTCTAATTGAAATTTAGCATTTTCTTCTTAGGATTTTTTTAAAGCACGATTCTGAGAAATACACAGGATTAACCAGAAAGTCCAAGAGATTCAGGACACAATATGGGGTAGGAAGCCCAGTTTTAGGAAGTAGGGTGAAAAATACTCCCAAGGTTATCTATCCCAACCACTTTATTTTGCAAATAGAGAAACTGAGGCCCAACAGAGATCATAGATCATAGGATCATAGAACTAGAACTGAAGGGACCTCCAAGGCCATCCGGCCTACCCCATCCCCTATTTTACAGATGAGGAAACTGAACCAAAAAGCAACTGAATGATTTGTCCAGGATCACTGAAGAATCCCCAGGGGTAGAATATGCACCTCAAGCTTCTGACTTCAGAGTTCAGACTCTTCATTGTACTTCCCTGCTTCATGTAACCTACTTTAGAATAGCCCTAAGCCAAAATAATGACTAAGTGAATATTATCTTTTCTGTCTGAATCAAAGAGATTTCATCCTAAAGGCACTGAAATTTGGGCCTTCTACCCAATAAATCTGGAACAGGAAACCAAATCATTAAGGTCACATATTTATAACATCATATTCAATTAGGTTGGAAGAGTGTAATTTCTGTCATCGTCTCATAAAAAGATGTGTTTTTCTCTCAGATCTCCTCTAAAGAAAAGCAGCCTCTATTGTGACAGATAGGGACTGTTTTCAATCAGTTACAAGGAGCAATCTAATTAGGAGATGGTTTAGTGCAGTAACTGACTCCAGACTAATTTGATTTCTTTAGGTCTCTAAAGATCAATTGATCTGATTTGTTTTCCCTCCCCAAAGGCTATTTAGGAAAAAAAGGAGACTGAAATGCCTCAAAATGAAATCGGAAACCTTGGCTGCTTTCACGCGACTTAGGTCATCTTGTCATCTCCCAGCTAGTTAGTAGCGAGGGCTCCCTTGGGCTTTGGTTGGAACACCAAAAGCCCCTTAGCTAGGGGGGGTTCTGGGGGCTGCTTCCACCCAGAAGCCGAATCACTGCATGAGAATTCCGGAGCGGATTCAGACCTGGAAGAGACCTTTGGGGTCATCGGGGTCAACACTCCCGTTTTATAGATAATAATAATAATTACAAACCATAATACACTGCATCGGTGTAAGCGAAGTACTTTCTCCACATAATCTCATTTAATCCTTACAACTCTATGAGGTCAAGACTTAGAGCTAGCAAGTTCTGGGTTTAAATCCTATGTCAGATCCTTATTAGTTGCGTGATCAAGCCGATCATTTAACATCTGCCTGCCTCAATCTCCTCACCTGTAAAATGGGAATATTAATAGTCTATGCTTCCCGGGATTTTGGGGAGGATAAAATAAGGTAATATTTATAAGGTATTTTGTAAAGCTTATTGCACTATATAAATGCTAGCTATTATTGTGCATTTATTTTGTATACTTTAGAACTGATTGCATGGCACGGGAGGCACTGGTCCAGGACTCTCTGACATGCTGTGCCCTCATCAGAGAAGGTGCCATGCTCTATAAGCAAAGCAGAATTTCATTAGCTGAGAAGAAATGTGAGATGCATAAACCCCAAATATTATAGGGACTATTTGTGTCTGACCTGTGGCAGAGCACTCCGAGCTCGAATCGGTCTGATCAGCCACTGTAACTCGACTTTAATTTAGTGATGTCATTAGTTCTCTTCCAGAATTAAAGATAACCAATGTACTGTAAGCTAATAGTATATTATTATTATATTGTTATGTATTGTTTACTATTGTTATATTAATTAAATTATGTTTATATATAATAATAAACTATTATGTATCATATACTATTATATTACTGTTATATACTATTATATTATATTATGCATTAATAGGCTAATATTACTCCTTATTTTACAGATAAAGAAACTAAGGCTTACGTGGTTAGTAGAAGAAGAAAGGGGATAAGCATGGATATAATGCTTATTATGTGGCAGGCACTGTACTAAGTGCTTTACAAAAATTATCTCACTTGATCTTCACAACATCTCTGTGAGACAGGGGATGTTATTATTCCCATTTTATAGTTGAGAAAGCAAAGACAGACAGAGGTCAATCACCCAGCTAGGAAGTATCTGAAGCTGAATTTGAATTCAGTTATTCCAGAGCCCAGGCCCATACTCTGTGCACTCTACCCCCGGACACCTCCAATAAAAGGAAACTGAGACCCAGGTGATGCAAAGTCACACAAGAAGTGAGCGTCAGTACTAAGATCCAGCCAAGTCCCCTGATCTCCCCCAACCCCCAGTCAGATGCAGCTCTGGAAATATCAGAAAAGACTAATCTTCATGGATACTAGTATCCCCAAGGTTTAACCTTCATGTATACCTAGAACCAAAAGGATCATAAATTCAGAGAGAATAAACTCCAGAGATTTTCTAGTCCAACCCCCTCATTCTGTATTTGAGGAAACAGGTCCAGTGAAACGAAGCCCAGATTCACATAAATATAAAGTGTCCGAATCCTAATTTGGACCCAAGCTCCCTCATCCCAAATGAAGTACTCTTGCCTCTGTACTGTGCTGGATGTTTTGTTTCCAGAAATAGCCTTAGAAATACTACTTGGGTACCACTATACACCTCTCATATTGGCTAAAATGACAGGAAAAGATAACGATAAATCTTGGAGGGGATATGGAAAAACTGGGACATTAATACATTGTTGGTGGAGTTGTGAACTGATCCGACCATTCTGGAGAGCAATTTGGAATTATGCCCAAAGGGCTGGCAAATTATGCGTGCCCTTTGTCCAAAAATCTCACTACTGGGCCTGTATCCCAAAGAGATCATAAAACAGAGAAAAAGACCCACAAATGCAAAAATGTTTGTAGCATCTCTTTTTGTAACGGCAAAGAGCTGGAAAGTGAATGGACGCCCATCAGTTGGAGAATGGCTGAATGGTATACAATGATGGTATATAAATGTAATGGAACATTATTGATCTATAAGAAATGACCAATGATTTCAGAAAGCCCTACAGACGAACAGATGCTAAGTGAAGTGAGTAGAACCAAGAGAACATTATACACAACAACAGCAAGGTTATGTGATGATTCATTCTGATGGATTGGACTATTTTCAACAATGAGGTAATTCGGGCCAATTCCAATAGACTTGTGATGGAGAGAGCCATCTGCACCCAAAGAGAGAACTAGTTGGGGCAGCAAGAAAATTACATCAGAATCACAGCCACCTTGAGACAGTATGGTTTATCAAGAGTACTAAATTTGTAGTGGGAGGTCCCAGATTTAAATCCCAATCTTCCTCCTCACTAATTGTAACCTTGAGCCCTCTCTGACTTCAGATAAGATCCCTGAAACAAGTCAAACAAAGCCATCAATGCCTCTGGGATTGTAGACACATCTCAGATGTCATTTCAATGGGAGGACTTGTCCGCTTCACTAATCCTGTATTTGAGAAGCACCTGATGACTGTTTGTTGGTTTCTCAATTGATGTGTGGAAGGTCATCATCCCAACTGTTTAAGCCCAGTGGGAAGCAGCTATCTCCCAAGGTGGAATCTCTTTAGTCTACAATCCAAAGCATGCTTTTGGTGCAGCAGAAAAATCCAATGAAAAACAGATATGTCTACATTTATATATGTAGACGTTGGTTCATCCACTCATTCAATGTCTATTTATTGTGTTGTGTCTAGTTCTGGAGGAGGTACAAAGTTCAAGGAAGACACAGGCCCTATACTCCCAGAATTCCTCCTCTTGGTAATGACCTTTCCATTCTAGCACCTCACATGACGCATGGCTTTATTTGGAAATGTCTATTTTATGATTACAGTTTTATTCATGCTATTAATCTTCCGATTTGACCATAAGCTCCATGATATTTTCCCTAACTTTTGTTTCTTCTCATCCGAACCCCAATTCTCTGAATACAGCTGTCATCTGAGGAAAGTTTATTGGATTATTGAATGAATGGGTCACATAAGCAAAAGTTCTGTTGGATGAACCGTACCTCTGTCCAAGTTGCCATTGCCTGGAGTATGTCCCTCATGTAAACTCAGAGAACCAGGAAAATAGCTTATACAAAAACAAGAACAATGTAAAGGAAAAAGAACGTGGAAAGAATCAGGACTGCTGATGCTGACAATAATCAGTCGTGATTCCACAAGACTGATGCTGAAGCATCTCACCCCCTGATAGAGAAGTAAGAGAGTTCAAGATACCGAATGAGACATCCATTTTTAGACAAAGAAAATATGGGGATGTCTTTTGTTTGATTACATGTATTTGTTACAAGGCCTTTTCTTTTTTTTTCAACTGAGGGGAGTGGTGGGAGGTAAAGGGGGATAGGATAGTGTTCCTAAACTCCCCCAAATAAAAGATGAAAAGAGAAAGAAACCCAGAAGGAATTATAGACCAGAGGATGTCTTTTCAATGTACATATTGAACTTGTTATATTCTTAGAAAAAAAGCAAGCTCTAGATAATGGAGATTCCAGTTTCACCTACAATCTTCTTCTGTTCTGCAGCATATCTGGAAATGCTTATTTTATTTTAGTGTTTTAAAGTTAAGAATAAAAAGTAAGAAAGGAAGGAAAAGAGGATAAATCAGAGCTTCGCTGTCACCTCCAACACAAGGCCCTTCCTTATCTCCCAGCACTGACACAGCATCTTGTACATAAATGCTTATTGGATTGTACTGCTCATGCTTGCTACCTTTTGAAACTAGTTTATTATTTTTCTATTTGTTTATCTGTGTGGATCTTGTATACACCAGTTTTGTCCTTGTGTTTCATTGATTAGGAGGTGTCCTAAACCTCCTCATGTAGGTCTACACAGAATATGAGCTGTTCATACCAGTGCATTCTGGGGGGAGCATTCCCATTGGCTCTTTTTCTACCCTCTCTCTCAGTACATGAGTGTTCAATAAGTATCTGCCAAATTGAATTAAGTGAGAAAAGGAGCAAAAGTTGGAGAAAGGTATTTTCTATTTTCTTAAAATGTTTAAGAATCTGCTTAGCATTGAAAGATAAATGACAAATGACAAAGCATTTAAACCAAAGGTTTGGTCATGATCTAGTTACTAAGACTTTTGTATTCCTGGGATTTGGATATCCCATTAAAAAATTTCTGTTAACCATCACAGAAACAAAAGTTCAGTTGATTTATTGTCTTGAATGAGCAAACCAACATAATTGAAAAGAACAGGCACAAAAGCAGGGCCAAAGATGGATGGTGCTAGTCTTCAAATCTGGGACTTAGAACCTCATGAACCAAACCCTATAATTATGGCCCACAGAGAAGCTATAGCCCTTCGGGTCTCCATATTATTATACCGAATTATAGATTTAGAGCTGGGAAGGAGTATAAATGGTCCATCTTGTCTCCAACCTGTCATGTTACAGATGAGTAACTCAAGGCCCAGAGGTGAGTCTCTCAGTGATTTGCCTGAGCTCACTAAGAGTAAGGTCATACATAGCTGGGACTTAAATCGATACCCTGTGACTCGAACCCAGTGACTTTTTCACTGAACCACACTACCTCTTGCTCTCTTTCTTCCCCATGCTTTCTTTACATAAATAGACATTCTCCAGGAGACCAAGGAATGTGATGATTCCTCGTCTTTGCAGATCACCACTTTCCCAAGGTGGAGCTTTGCCGTCATCAAAAGGATTGAAATGAATGATAACAAGGGAGCCCTAGTTTATGCAGTGGAAAGTATTTCCCAACCATCAAAGTAAACCCTTAAAGACGCCTCCTCTGAAAGTTGCACATGTTACAGATCTGGCTATGGCAACTGTCAAGATTCAAAGCAGTTCCATATCTATAGGGCTTACAACTCAAAGTGGGGAAAAGAGGAGGCGGGAGAAACAGAAAAACTGGGGGGAAAAAAAGAACAAAGGAAAACAGAAAAATCGGCAGATTACGAGGGGAAATGTATAGTACTTTTGTACTTGAAAGTAGAGTTTTGCTATCAAATTTCTCTTCTCTGTATCTTATGTACAAGGAAAGTAACAAAAAATCATCATTACCTTTCGATATCAGTGAGCCTGGAGGAATCTCGGAAACCTTTGGCAAATGGATTGCTGTCGATTTTCAGCTTGGTTATCTGGAAATGAAAGAATACATGATGGCATCATCACTAGGGTTAAGGATTAGAGTATCTGGTCAACCTGGACTTGGAAACTCGTTACACTTAGATTCTATTCCTCCCCCACCTCAAAAATTATATTTCTGGGATGAAAGACTTTTCCTAAGTCCTTTTATTCATTTAATAAATATTGTTTATCTCCCCTGAAAAAATTATCTTGTATTTCTTTTATATATGTCTATATGTGTTTGTCATTTCCTCAGTAGAATGTAAACTCCTAACATTATACATAGCAACAAGAAGATTATACAATGGTCAATTCTGATGGACGTAGCTCTTTTCACCTGAGACACGAGTCAGGCCAGTTCCGATAGATTTGTGATGGAGAGAGTCATCTATATCCAGAAAGAAGATTGTGGGGACTGAGTGTGGATCACAACATAGCATTTTCATTTTTTGATGTTGTTTGCTGGTATTTTGGTTTTTTTTCTCATTTTTTTCTTTTTGATCTGATTTTTCTTATGCATCATGATAATTGTGGAAATATGTATAGAAGAATTAGACATGTTTAACATATATTGGGCTCTTGTTGTCTAGGGAAGGTGAAAGGGAGGGGAAAAATTTGGAACACAAGATTTTGCAAGGATGAATGTTGAAAATTATCTGTGCATATGTTTTAAAAATTAAAAGCTTTAATAAAAAAAGAATGGAAGCTCCTTGAGGATCAATATTGTTTCATGTTTGTCTTTGTATGCTGGTCAATTAGCAGTGCATAGAAAAGGCTAAATATAGACTGGACTTGCCAAGAATTCCCAGATGAGGGAGGAGCCTCCTCCAATACAAGTGAGTGCCTTCTCTGTGATTAATACTCTTACAGAGCATCTAAGAATGCTGGGAAAGTAAATTACTTGTCCAGGATGGCACAGCCTATGTGTGCCAGAAGTGGGACTTGAACTCCGGTTCTTCCTGGCAGCCGCTTTTCTGACCACTATGCTAAGCTGGCTCTGACATCTAACAGATGCTTAATAAGTGCTTTTTGACTAATCGATCTGCCACAAATTAGGGATAGTATAAAATTCTATTGCAGACTCAGGCTTGTGATGCTTCCGATGAGACCAATCTATTCAGACCCATTAACTCGGAGGTCCTGCTGTTCCCTTACAAAGGAGATTCTATACAGAAAGCATCAACTAAGAGGATTTCAACCCTTAGACCCTGTAAAAGAACTCACACAAATCTTGCTGAATTCAAAAAAAGTAAACATGGAAAAATCAAGAGGGATGTCTCGTCCATCTTAAATGTTTTTCATTTTGACTTGTGATGTCATTGGCAGAGGGAATTGTCAGTATGGGAGCCCTCTTCCTTGATACAGATCAACAAGTAAAAATTCTCTGCTAACGTAAAAATCTCAGAGAGTTAGTTGGATCCCTGAGAGGTTAAGTGACCAGTTAAGGTTAAGATCAATTTAGGTTAAGTTCAGTAGGTATCTGAGGTGAATCCAGGTTTTTCCAACTCTGAGATTTGTCCATTCATTATAGTGTACTGCTTCCCCACTGAATGACACACATCCAAAGCCTCTGTCTAAACAGCAAGGAGTTGGCACTCACATTTCTTTTTCATTTGTTAAACACTGAAGAGGTTATCATTATCAATTGGTTAATAATAATGTTATTAAATAGCATATACATTACATATATGAAGTTATATTGCCTTCTAGGATACAACCTAGAATGAGTGGGTTGGAATACAAGATTTTAGGTCTCTAAATTTCATAGCATCTCAGATTTTGAGGTGGTGAGTTCAGCCAATCAGCCAAATAAAGGAACATCCCCTACCTCACTCAGTGTCAAACCTGTTTTGGTTTTGCTGGAAGGCTGACAACAGCTAGAAGCAGCTCATGACCCTCTCTTCACTGAATATCACTTGTCATCCAAGCAGAAGCTTGTAGCCCTCCCGGAGAAGTAGCTTCGGAATCATGACTCTCAATAGACATCGTGGTCAAAAGGGTCAAGTGGCTAAGGAGATTTGCAACAGGGAGTTCACACCTCTATTTAGACTTTAGAAAGGGAGCCTTTGGGAGGAGTGTTTCTAGTTTTAAAAAATAAATAACTTTTTGGTAGTGTACTTCGCGCCCTTAGGATGTGAAAAGCTCAGATTATAACATCCGCAAGAGAACAAGTTTACAACTGTTCATTAAATAGCCACTGTGCCTATCTTTCTTCTGTGTCTTGTGTCTTTCTTTAGAAATGTGATGAGGGCAGAAGGCAAAAAGAGAAGGGAACAGTAAAGGATGAGACAGATAGAGAATGTCATGGGGAAATGAGGAACGTGAGACTGGGCAGAGTCTGAGAGATAGAGGAGGTTAGAAGAGGCTCGCTGGGGTTATGGGATCACAGGCCAGACACGACGGAACAATAAGTGTGGGCTAGCCTTGGAATTAGGAAGAAATGGGTCTAGCTCCTGCTTCTGACATACACTGGCCATGTGACTTGGGCATATCACATAACCTCCCAATGCTCCTAGAAAATACTATATATCTATATAAGCTGTGAAGTATGTGCCCGTCTAGGTTTTTTGCCACTTTTTGCCTTTTTTGCATGGCCAGATTTTGCACAGCACCTAGCATATAGTAGGCACACAATAAATGCTACTTAGCTAGTAGAGGGAGCTTCATATACTAGAGAAATCTCAGGTCTGGACAAAAAAACAAACATTTGTACTAATGACCTCATCAGATGGTTATGAAAAATGTGCCGTGGAAATCTTAAAAGAACTCGATGATTGGGTCACTGTTGGAGAGCTGTTGGGGGGTGTGTGTGAGTGTGTGTGAGAGAGTGTATGGGGGATGTATGTGGGGGATGTATATGTGTATGTTATCTAAGTGCATTTGTGTGGAGGGTGTGTGTGTAAGTGTATCTGTGTGACTACGTGTGTATGTGTATGTGTTGCATATAAAGTGCATTTGTGGATGTGTGTGGATTGTGGATGTGGATGTATATGTGTGTGTATGTGTATGGGTTGTGTCCCTCACACTCTTTTCCCAAAGAAATGCCAGCAGCAGTAGCAGCAGCAGCTTGCTTCTCTTGCCCACAGCCCTCTCTAACTCAGGATGTAGCCGAAGGTCTGACGGAATTATAATGCTTGAGAACAGGAAGAGATCATAGAGATTATGGAGCACATTGTTTTTCGATTGCTAAATGGAGAAATTCAGTCTCAGAGAAGGTAAGTGACATGACCAGAGTCATACATTCTGGTAAATAAAGAGAGAGCTGTGATGAGGACCCAGATTGTATCAGGACTTTTTCACCAACCCAGCTGCCCGCCTCTAACAGTAATAGCCTTGCAGGGCAGTTTTCATAAGGGCGTTTTTATGGGAAGATCTGTCTGGCACTTAGGAACTGAATCTGTTGGGGCAATAAAGCCCCTGAGTGTGGCAGCCCCACCTATTCACGGTCACCACCTGAAAACGACAACTATGGTCACCAGTGAAAATCTAACAGCAGAAGAAACACAAAGAAATCTATGCACTTGGAAATCAACTTGAATTAAATACAATAAAGGCATGAGCATGTCCGTAAATGAACTAAATGATAATCCTTATTCTCTTCAGAACTACTTAGGGACTTCGGAATGATGAGGATGAGGATGAGGATGAAGATGATGGATGACCATGATCATCATGATGACAATCCAGCACATAGTAGGCAATTAATAAATCTTTAGCAAATTAAATCGAATTATATCGAAACCAAAAAATATAAGGAGTCTCAACTAAATTGAAGGATGATTCACGAAGCATCCTTGGAAAAGCAGATACAGGAATGGGCAGAATGGCTTTTTTGCAGGAGAAAAGGTAACAAGAAACCTCATTTGACAGCACACTTGGCCTTCCTCACCCTGCTGTGCTCAGGATGAAAACCAGAAGAAAAAAAGACCACCATTACAGTAAGGAGAGCTTCTGCAAGAACATCAGTTGCAAAGGATGAGATAGAGAAATTCTAAGAAGCATTTGACAAGAACCTCAAAGGCAAGTCAGCATAAATATTGATACTTACCAACTTCAAAGTGAAGTTGTACGCAGAGGAAGGGATTTGCTGGATTATATAGTTGGGAATTAAAATACAAAAGAGGTCAAAGGCTAGTGGACTCCTAAGACGTCTCAGCCCTAAAGATGATTAATGTTTTCTTCCAGAAGAGTTAGAAGTTGCAGGGTTTGAGAGCACTACAGAGCTTATCTTAAAAGACAGGAAATGACTCATTACCAAAGTGAAGTCATTCAAACAGCTTCTCCAGGGGCAGACTTGTCAAAGTCAAAATCAACATTGATTTAAGAGAAAGAACAAACATAATAAAAAGGCACACAGTACAATCACAACAATTCCTAGCTCACCTATTGGAAAAATACTGGGATAAAACAAGAAATGGAACAAGGAAAATATTGGTGCAGACCATCACCATTTGCTACAGAAGTTTAACTCATCGAAAGCAATGGACACACTAGGGAGGCCAAAAAAGCTTGGTCAGTGAGCACTTGACTTTCTTCCTAAGTGGAGACATCTAACAACCCAAAACTGCAAACTTAGAATATAAACTCACATTCAAAACATTGTAGAAGGTGGTGAAAATCATGATTCTCCAAGCAGAAAACAGGGAAGAGGAAAGTGAATCTTCAGAAAGCTTGTCATAAGATCCAACTAAACTAAATTATCAGAAGAGTATGTCTAGATGAAACTAAAAGGACAATACCAAAGACACCAAAAAAAAAAAAACCACCACAATGCCAATATTTCTTTAGCAAAGTATCTTCAGAATCAATCAGAATAGAACCATTTGATAGGAGACTAATTAGAAAGATCATAAAGGAAGGTAAACTGTGGATGAATAATGGTCCAGAACAAATATATACAGAAAAGACCTGTCCTGGGGATGGTGAAGCTTTAATAACACTGATAGGATCAATTTTCAAGCTAATTGAAAGAGGGGAAGAATACTAAACAGATGAAAATATAATGGATGATATTACTGATGTAGGTAATCACTAGATAATAGTAGACATCAACGTTGGGATTTGGTCATGTGAAGAATTCACAATGGTCATTCTCTTTGGCCAAAGATAGATTTATTTAGGAAGAGATTTCAGACAAAATGAAGGGATACAATCGTAAGGTAATAATATGATAATAGCAAAGGACACAAGGAATGATAAATATGAAATAGAGTGGGAGAGCATGTGAAAGACAAGTTCCTCAGTGGAACTCACAATTATCCTGTAGAAAGGAAGAACCCCATGAGGTTGGGGCATTCCCTTAGCTTGCAGGCTAAATCCTGAAAGGGACTTAGCACCCTAAAAGAGTTAGTTATAAGGAGAAATGGGGTGAGAAGCATAATGGAGTTAAGGGAGACACCACATGGCATAGGGGAGGAAGAGTAAGGAGAAAAACACCAAGAGACAGAGTGCTATGTGGACTGACCCAAAGGCAGGCCACACCCTTGGAATGGCCCAGAAGTAGATTTTATAGGGAAAATTTAACTTCAGGGACATGACTGGGATTCCTGACAGGGCATGGGCATGGCAAGGTGAGACCACTCAAGACCTCTATCACTTTAAGTTGCAGCCAGCCGGCATGCATTGAGAAAAGGAGTTTCCATACCAGGGGATTCCCTATTCTAATAAAATTATGGGGGACCAAGTTATCCTTATCAATAAGATCTCGAATCTGGGAAATGGTTTAAATCACTTGATTTGATATTATTTCCAATTTGGGTCAAGCGATGTAAACATTCTACATGGCCTGGGGTATGTGTATGTGGCAAGGGGTTCAGCAGAATATCCATTTGTTAAGAAGACTGTCAATAACAACAATAATGTATAATGGATAGTGTTCTAGCCTTGGATTCAGGCAACCTGGATTTATTTCTAAGTCAGGATCAATCTGGTCTCTGCTATTTACTACCTCAGGATACTGGACTTTTGCCTTAATGTGCCTTTGCACCTCCCCAGGACTTAACTACTTAATCAAAGATCATTCTTGATCCATGTTGATGAGGGAGTTGAACACACTAAAGAAATCACAGATGTTACATGTGCTCACTTGGTAGAACCATCTACTGCTCCCCAGGCATCCTTCTGGAAATCTCCACATACAGAAAAGATGAATTTTGAATGATTTGGTAGGGGTAGGAGAGAGGGGAAATAGAAAATTTCATAAAGAGAAACTTGCTTTGGCTTCTTCTTCCTGTACAATTAAAATAAAATTAAGGAAAATCTCTCATTCAAAAATATTAGACAAGAGTTAATTGGTTCAATACCAGTGAAATGTGTGGGAACTCTGTGGTTGGAAATACAGAATACAGAATACAGAAAGTCATGTTAGAATCATAGAGCTGGAAAAGAAAGAAAATTATAAAAATAATTAGAGAAATAAAAAACTGATGGGGCAGGTCATGCTCTCCATAATCTGCACAATGTCTAGCAGAGTACTATGAATATAGTAGGCTTGATAAGTATTTGTTTAATATTTATTTGGCAATCAGTCCACAAGCATTTATTAAGCACCTAGTTTATGCCAGACACTGTTCAGAGAAAGTCAAAAACAATCCCTAAACTTAAAGAGCTCATGTTCCAATGGGTGGTCACCAGTAAGAAGTCAGTCTTCAAATATCTTTTTATTAATTTGCTATTAAGCAATATTTGGGGAGGGGCGACCAATTCTATTATTTCATAGTTTAGAAGGATTTCCTATGGGGCAATACCTCTTCAAGCGTATATAATCTTAGGGAGTTTCCTGGGACACTGACAGATTAAGTGATTTGTCTAAAACCATACAGCTGATCTATATCAGAGATGGGACTTCAATCCAGATTTTTTTTGACCCTATGTTCAGCTCTATTCACTATACTATACTGCCTCTCATTAATAAGTATTTTTCGTGGATTTATCTTTCACTTTTGTCAGTTTGTTTTAATTTTAGGATAAAGGTCAAAATTTATAAGTGTAAAGTTCAAAAGTATAATCAATAAAATATCAAAAAAATTTTTTTTCATTCTCATGCTGCTCAAGAAAAACTAGTTGCAATACAGGTTGAGTGCCAGTAGGTGGCGGAGCGGGCAAAGTCCTGGTCCTGGAATCAGGAATAACTGAATTCAAATCCAGCCTCAGATACTTAGAATCTGTGGCTCTGGACAAATCACTTAACACTATTTGCTTCAGTTCCTTGTCTATAAAACGAGCTGGAGAAGAAAATGGCAAACAACACCAGTATCTTTGCCAAAGAAAATCCCAAATGGGATCACAAAGAGTTGGACATGACTGAATAATAATAACAACACAAGTTGGGAAGAAATTGAGGTCTGGAAATGAGATTTGGGATAAACAATCGTGTAGGTCAGAAATATATTGGATCTGGAGGCAGAGAAAATTTAGAGAGAGAAAAAGATGGGGTCAGTGTAAAAGAACTTAAGCTTTCTGAAAACAGAAACTGTTGGCTCTTGTTGTCATTGTCTCCTTAGTACCTAGGACAGCAAACATTTATGGCACTGAATTAAATTAACCACTTAATTTAATTTAGATCCTAGTTTGAGGTGCTTCTATTCTCTTAACAAACACCATCTAAGCTGAAGACCATACAAAAGAATAATGATAAATGAGTAGAGACCTCGAAATGGAAGAAACTCATAAGAACCAGATGGATCCAGCCTGCATGAGAGAATCAATCAAATGTAGGTTCAGAAAGTTCAGAGAAAGCCTTTTTTTGATAGAACACTAATGCACTGTTTAGAAGCCCTATGCCTGTAAGCCATATGTACATAGATGCTTTTGACAAGATAATTCAAGCCCAGAAACTTTATTTTTCTTTTAATTTACCAGCTAATACAAAAAGGCACAGAATCCATACTAACACACATTATGCAAGTACATTGTGGCAGGACACAATCATGTGATTTTTTAAAAGGAAGAATCTATAGATCAATTCCAGTGATCTTGCCATGGAGAGAGCCATCTGTATCCAAGGAGAGAACTGGAGGGACTGAGTGTGGATCACAACATAGCATTTTCGCTTTGTTGTTGTTTGATTGTGTTTTGTTTTCTTTTTTTTTTTTCCTTTTTGATCTGATTTATTTTTTTGCAGCATAATAATTGTAGAAATATGTATAGAAGAATTGCACACGTTTAACATATATTGGATTACTTGCCATCTAGGAGAGAGTGGGGGGGGGAGGGAGGGAGAAAAAAAAAGGTCTGGGGCACAGGTTTTTGTGGGGGTGAATGTTGAGAGTTGTCTGTGCATGTGTTTTGAAAATAAAAAGCTTTAAAAAGAAAAAAAGGAAGAATCTAGAGACTGGAAAGGAAAGGAGGCTGGGGAAAAAAAACTGAGATTGTCCTACTGATTATTGGTTATTGGGGACTGACTACCCAACCCTCTCCTCTTGTGCCATTTGCCTTTGGAAGCTCAGATGGGCCCATAGGGTCGAGTTTCCCTAGAAAACTGTAATATGAATTCCACCAAACAACTGAGTTCTTAACCATCTTTTTGTAGTAAGTATAACTTTACTATCTTTAAGATCTGGGTAGGGATTACAGATATTAATGACATCCTGTCTAAAGGTAAGACTGGCCCCCAGAGACTGTCTCACTAACCAAGAAGAGAACGTCTCCTCAAAAGCATTAAAAAATGAAATTTAACCTATGCTTCAACTCTAGAGCAGTGGTTTGACTGTTCAAACAAATGCATGACCTTTACATCTTAAATTATGAGATAGTTTGTTGAAAGTGTAATGTATTTAACTCTTATCTAATAATGAACAGAAATGTAATT
The DNA here is from genome assembly GCF_016432865.1 of Antechinus flavipes. Classification (NCBI taxonomy): domain Eukaryota; kingdom Metazoa; phylum Chordata; class Mammalia; order Dasyuromorphia; family Dasyuridae; genus Antechinus; species Antechinus flavipes. The sequence goes on from NC_067398.1 coordinate 16,166,522, forward strand.
AGCCCCTTGTAAAGACAGAGGAGAAATGGCAAAAAAAAAGAAAAAGAAAAAAGAAAAAGTCTCCATTTTATTGCTCATAAATAAAACTTCTGGCATACAATAAATTAGAAGCAGTTTCAAAATTTCTATTGGGAAGTTTAATTTTGTTTATAGGCGTCACAAAAATAAGCACTTATTTGCCCACAGCTTGAAGTGGGTCTAATAAGAAATGCTCAGGATGTCTCAGTTTCCTCATCTTTAAAATAAGCTGGAGAAAATAATGTTATTAAATTATAATATTAAATGTTATTCTCCTTTTCTTTAAAACTATATTATTCTCCTTTCTTTTCATTCTTGCTCTTTTTTCCTCCATTGGAATTTATGCTTATTTTGAGATAGCAAGGTGGCAACCTAGTGCACTGGACTTGATGTCATAAAGTCCTGGGTTCAAATCCAGAGATAGATACTTAATAGCTGTGGGATCTTGATTAAGTCATTTAACCTCAGTTTGCCTCAGTTTCCTCACCTATAAAACGGAATAACAACAACACCTATCTCACAGACTTGACATGAGGCTCAAATGAGATAATGATTGTAAATGTTGTGCACAGTTCCTGGGACTTAGTAGATGCTATGTAAATGTTAGCCATCATCATCATCATTAATAATAATAACAATATCACCCTCACCAAACTGCTTATATAGCACTTTAAAGTTTAATTAAATCTTGAAGTATTTAATAAAAATGTTCTCATTTGATCCTCCAACAGCTCTGAGAATAAGTGCTCTGTGATTTCTACTTTATAGATGATGAAACTGAAGCTCAGAGAGATTAAAAAATGTATCTAGGGTCACACAACTCATTAAATATACAGAGAAGGATTTAAACTTGGGTTCTTCCTAACATTGCACCATATATCCTCCTCTATTTAGATCTCTTAGAATTCTAAGTTTTCTTCAATATTATGCCATCCTACTACCTACTATGAGAAGTTTCTTCTGATATCCATTAGTCACTAATGTATTGTTCCTCTCCAATAATCATGTATGTGTTTCTCCATTTGCACGGTGTATATCGGGTTTGAGAACAAAGACTTTTCCATCTATGTTTTTTTACCCCCAGTACCTAGCATAGTACCTAGCCCACAGTAGGCATTAAATAAATGCTGTTGGATTTTGGAAGTACAGTCTTGATTCGATCTTGAATTTAGTCAGTCCTGGATTCCTGATTTTGCTCAACAGCACGCTACAGGTAGTCAGCCTGGACGGTTTTCCTGGTAGAGCCATAAACTATCAAAATAACTCCAACCATGGAGCTTTAACATGACAGGAGCACGTAGAATCAGTCAGACAAGCATTGATTAACCGGTCTGCTATTGGCTACAGTGCCAAAACAGGGTGCTAAGATCTGAGGGTGTAAAGCAAGGCAAAGGATCTCACAGTGATGGAGAAATGCTCGCCAACATTTGAGCGACTAACAAGGTGCATAGAAAGGATGAATGGGACTAAGTCACTAGCACAGGTCAGGGAAAGGCTTCTTGTAAGAGAGAGGATTTCAACTGGGACTTGAAGGAAGCCAGGAGGCAGAGATGAGGAGCCCAGTCAGGGAGTGTCCTGTGAGAACAGCCAAGGAGGTCGGGGCATTGAATCACACGGTACAGGGGGTAAGGCACAGGAGAAATGGGGTAGCAAGGAGCCACATGAGGAAGGTCTGTGAGCACCAAACAGAGCATTTTCTATTTGATCCTGCATAGGGGGAAATGAGTTCCCATGTAGGTCCTGAGCCCGGCTTTGGAGGCTCTAAACTCACATTCTCAATCAGAAACCACAACTTTGAAGGAGGAACAATGGTGGTTTTTGATGTGACTTTCAAGGCTGTTTTCTTTCCTTGCCCTTATTGCCAAGGTTATCTCTATGTTTCCCAAGTTAAAATAAAACACAAAATGTCACATTTGTGAAGTTAAAGAAAGAGAAAGGGAGAAAAGGGAAAAGAAAAGAAGAGGGAAAAAGGAAGGGAAGGCAAGGGATAGACAGCGTTGAAGTGATTATGAATGAATTGATTTCTCTAATTAATAAGAGATTGTGAATTTAATTACTGGCATATAAAATTATTTGTACTGTTGGTAAGATTTTATAAAGGTAGAAATAGAGCTACAGGAAATTCAGGAATCACTTCCCTCATTATTAACTACTCATAGACTAGGTTCCGAGTTCCATGGAGCATTCAGCTGCTTTCATAAAAACACGTCATCAGGACACATACGTTTCCCAAACCCAAACATGTCCGAAGCTCTCCGTAATTTAGCCGATGGTCTTTGTGAGTTGCTGTCATTGAAAATTCGCCAGCTGCATACAGTCTAGAATGACCCCCAAATTCAGAGAGAGCTAGTGTTTGGAAAAGAGTCATGTACTCCCTCAGCAGAGCAAGCCTTTCCAAAATGATAGAAGCTTCCAGCATTTGTGAACCTCACATAGTTCTCTCCCCCACCAACAAAACATCCCAGACCTTGTCAGACTGTACCTGCATGACTACAGCTAAAGCTGGCACCCAGCACAGCCTACTCCTCCCCGACTGCACAAGGACCCTCCCCCAAACATTCTGCCTTCTCCCATTTTCCTTCCCCAGTCAGACGTTGAACCCCCATCTGCACCCCTGCCAGAAGGAACCCTTAGTCTTCTCTTCGCTCTGACCCTTAAAACCAATCCCCTCCTTTCCCAGTGGTGGCCGGCCACTCCTGCGGAGCAGACTGCCCATGCATCCTAAGGACTTGCAAATCTTGCCATTTGTCCTTTAGCCAAACCTTCAGAACTCCTGGTACTTTCCATCTATTCTGCAGCTGAACTGTTATATATGTGTCATCTTAGCTAATGAGAGTGTGAGGTCTTGAAGAGCAGAGACCATCTTCCTTTTCAATTTATCTGCCAAATGGTTTGTATATAATAAGAGGTTTATTAAAGGTTCCTCTACATCCATTCTAAAGGCCATGATACTAGACAAAATTGAGAAACTTTATCATTTTAATTATATATATTTAAATATATATTAATTATATTATATATTAATTTAAGCTTATTTGTTGTATTCATTCACCATAAGTTTATTAATTAAATTCTAGCATAACATTTAGGATGATATTCTTAAGTCTTTGTGATCACATCAACTTTCATGATAACCGTGCTAACTTCACACACACAATGAAAAATAATATTGTGGGGAGGAGTCGAGCCGGTGCTATCTATCTATTCCCCAGCACCTAATACATGGTCTTGCATGTAATAGGTACTTCATAATTTTACAAAATTAATTATGACTTTTAGCAGTTAGATTTGAGCATGGATGTATTTAAGTCACCAAGGAAACAAGGTCTACCTATTTTGTGATGATCTAGCATCATGTAATAATATGACATTAAAAAGAACAAAAGGACACATACATTTGAAACAGAAAGGAGGAAGGTCTGGAAAGTTGGTCAGAATGGGAAAAGAATGGGGTAAAGAGGGAGTACAACGATAATGTAGCAGCTTTCAAACCCCGTTCACAAAATGAGCTCCAGCTTCTAGATCCTGATAAGCTGCTGGCTCCAAACTGGGCTTGGGTTTTACGGGTGAAATAGGTGGTCCTATTCCTCATCTTTTTCATGTTGTAAGTCCTTCTGCCCAGCATAAAGGAAGGACCAGTTCCAAACCACAGCACCACACTCCTGGGTGATAATTAGCATGCAAACTGGCTACTCACCAGCTGATTCTGGTAGGCAGTGACAGCTGTGAACACGGTCTCAGGGAAAATAAATGTCCTGAATTCTTCAGACTTCAGATTGAGCAGGGAGGCGGTGTGGTCCTTCTTTTTGATGATGTGAACTCTGGGCTGGTATTTGTGCATAGAGTTCAGAATAATCTAAAAAGAAGAAGTAGAAAGTATGGGCTGAAGTGAGAGTTCCATCAACTTCAACCAGACCTTATTTAACTCAATGGAGCCAAATTTTAAAATATAGATTTTTAATAGTACAAGAGAGGCAAGTCTGCCATCTTAGGATCATGGATTTTGAGCTGAGCTGTCAGGATACATTTCCAATGGAATATTCCAAGTTACAATGGAATATTCAACTGCTTTCATAAAGCATGTCATCAGTACACTTACTTCCCCAAACCCAAATATATGAGAACTCTCTATAATCCAATGGATGTTTTGCTGTAGTTGAAAATTCAATACCCGCATCCAGTCTCCTCGAGATTATCTACTGCAATTCCCTTCTTTTTCAGTTGAGGAAACTGAGGACCAGAAAGATTAAAATATTGGTCTAAGGCCATCTAGGTCATAAGCAACTGACCCAGCATTTGAATCCAAGCCCCAGAATTCCAAATACAGTGTTCCGATAATTGTTCCCTAACTATTTAGAGTTATCCTAAATATACAAGGATCTGTGTTTTCTGTCAATGTGCCTTACATATTGAAGTATCTAATAAATATTTATTGAATAGCATACTGAGGAAGTGTTCTGGGTTCGGAGTCAGGGAACCTCATTCCAAGTCCCAGCTTTGCCGATTACTCTTGACCTCTAACAACTCACCAGCCTCCATTTCCATCCCTGTAAAATGAGGGGGTTAGAGTGGGTAATCTCTGAGGTTTCTTTCAATTCTAAACCTTAAGATTTTGAGAATTTTCATCAGTGTGAATACTATATTGAGCATTTCTCTTCCACCCTTTGGAAGATAGTCTTTATGAAATGCTGCAACTAAGAGCATCCACTGCCTGTTGGCCAAGTACTTAGTGATGAATTTCTCCTCTCTTTGCTACTTACTGGTTTTATGAGACTATACCTATTCTGCAAACTTTCAGAATTTGGTAGAACCTGAAAATCTGCTTCCATTGGCAGAGCCTTGGAGAACCTATAGCTATTCTTTTCCTACCAGAACGTGGTATAAGAGTGAGGCATTTGTGAATGTCATGGTTAAACAACCAGAGACAAAGAAGAAAAAAGGAGGAGGAGGAAGAGGAGAAAGAAAAGAAGGAGAAAGAGGAAAAGGAAGAATAAGAGGGAAAGGAAGAGAAAAAAGAGAGAACCATAAAATCCACATTTTTAAATTTAAAGATTGGATTTGACCCATATCCATCCTCCAAGAGGCACCATGTAAGGATGACATCCTGCATCATCATGGGATAACACTGAAGGGTCATGTCCATGATTCCCCTAACAACTAATAAGAGTAATATCCTTACAATCTGTGTCTCATGTTTCTTTTCTTGACATTTGGGGATAGGAATTGGGGAGGGGAGTGAAGGGACAACTGCTAGTTGAATTGCTGATACCAATTAGGTCATTACAAATTTGCCTGTTTGTTCTGTCCCCAGAGTTGTTTTAGCATATGGACACTAAACTCCATGGCCCTAAAATCTGAATTAAGAAATTAAGTACTTAGGAGGACCAAGTGGGGAAAACCAAATGCCACATGGAAATCTTGACTTAATTCATGATCCATGGACTCACAGGTTTCTAGCATATTGTGTTGTTGGGCATAGTCATTTTCCATTTGAATGCTAATAAAGCTGCCAAAATATGGGTGTTAACGCAATAACATTCACCAACCACATAGTTTTTTATTAATCTTTTCCTTTGGAACCAAATACTCTTGATATAATAAAATCCGGGCAATTCTGAGTCACTTTTAGAAAGAGACATCTTTTTTATAGAGACCTTTCCCTCAGCCTCAGGTTTTGTGCTCCCAAGGGACTATGGGTTCAGCCTCAAGTTGAGGGAGACAAATGTGGTGAGATGGGTTTTTATTCTCCTATTATTTCAGCTGGATTGTGCCTCTTCTCTGGATCATATTTGCTAATTCCACAGGGTTTTCAGAAAATGGTTATTCTATATTTTAGTATTTGTCAATAATATTTGACCACTTTTTTCTTCAGAATACTTTCACCTTCCTTTTATTGAAGGAGTCTGCCCCCTCCAGATTATCCTTTGAAAAAATGCTTTCAAGTTTATAAGCAGCTTCACTTACATCAATACATTTGAGTGGAAAGAGTCCTGGCTTTAAAGGTGGAGAGCTGGGATACTAATGTTTACCACTTCAGTGATACTGAAACAAGTTACTTTACCTCTGAGACCTGCTTTCAAATCAAGACTCTGATGCTCATTATCTTGTGCAAACTTGAGTAAGTCCCCTCTCTGTTCTGAGCATCAGTTTCTTTCTCCATAAAATAGAAAGATTAGACTAGACAGCCTTAGAAATCCCTTTTCAATTCTAAATTTCAGATTTTATCATTCTATCACTAGGTCAGCATGGCAATTTTCTTTCCCATTTTAAGTCTTTTTTTAGAAAAACATCAATTTTGCCTTGTTGAGTTGATCTTCCGGGTAAAAATGATTGATCTTTGTTTTTAGATAAAGGCCAGTTTTACTGTGGTCACCTGTATGGAATGTCACCCTCCAAAAATAACTCCACTTTCATATGCTAAAATAATTGAATTTTTTCATAGTTTATGATATTTATTTCATAGTTTCATCAATTCAGATGTGGCCATAACCTCAGAGGCCATCTAGTCCAGCCCCATCTCTTTTATAAGTTAAGAAAGGTCAGGGAAGCTAAGTAAGTCCGGTAGTAAGTGACAGAACAAAAGCTGGATCTGGAGAAAACGAGAAGATCTGGATTCAAATCTGACTAAAGATACAATTGTATGATCTCAGTCAAGTCATTTAACCTCTGTTTGCTCTGGGTTTTTTAAACTGTAAAATGGGAATAAAATAGAACTTATCTCTCAGGGTTGTTATGTGGATCATATTATGTAAAGCCCTTAACACAGTGCCTGGCCCTAAGTAGGTGCTATATGAATGATAGCTATTATTAGCATCATAGAACAAATTATCTCTTATAACAAGTTGTTGTTAATCCTCAGTTCAATTTTAGAAATTTGAGGATTTTTTTCCCTAGTGACCATTCAGATTTGTCAAAATAATCAGAGTTCATGAAGTATAAAAGATTTACTAAACCCAGGTCCATGTTTTTCTTATTTGCATAATGTTTAGTTCCATGTATGGTCTCTACTCAAGTCCAGTAAGAGGCAGATCTATCCTGCATTGGTTTCTTGATCAACTCAGACAGGCAGTATAAGTCTTTTGACGTTGGATTGAAATTAATCTTGATCAGTCATATGAAAAAGTTGCTAATAGCCTCTTGTTTTCAATTCAACTCATCTGTTTCTGGGAAAGATATAGTCTCATTCCTTGCAGCAGTATAAAGTGTCACGCATCCTTCCTCAGATCTACACGTGGTCCTCGTGTAGGAAAAGAAGTTCGTCATAGGATCTATCCACTTTTTTTATTGTATTGCCTGGTTATAGATTGTAATGGTTCAATGAGAACTCCCACAAGATGCCTGATTGGCTATCATTTCCTGAACCAAAATTAAAAACAACAGGAAAACAAAGAATGACTCATAATGTTGCATCTAGTTGGTGGGTGCAGTGCATAGAGTGCTGGATTTTGGGTAAGAAAGACCTCAATTCAAATCCCACCTCAGACCTAGCTATGTGACATGAAGTAATCATTTTGCCAGTTTCAGCCTCAGTTTCCTTATCAGCAAAATGTGGACCATTAAGGCACCTCTATTATAGGGTTGTTGTAAGGATCAAAATGGATATCATATGCAAAGCACTTAGCAAAACTTAAAGCACTGTATAAATTATTGTTTTTTTCCTATTATTATTTTATCCAGTTAGCATGAATATATAGTTGTAGATTATGGAACACTGGTCTCCAAAGAACTGAAAATGAAAATTATCAAAAGGATAATGGAGATCTTGCCCAGAGGGAATGAATAGGCAGTAAAGCAGTACAGTAAAGCAATTAGGAAGAAGAACCACTGGAAGCAGTCCCATCAAAGCATGTACAAATGATAAAGAAGATAGGTTGGTCTGGAGGCAAGAAAAAGGGATAAATAGACAGTGGACCAGCTCTGTGCTCCCCTGGGATACTTATGTTATTAAGAGATGTTCAGATAGGTCCCTAGAAGATCCAATGGATGCCTTGGGGGCAAATTGTTGGGAAAATATGGACTTAGGTCAAAGATGAGGGGCAACTACAAATGGGTTGCAATCCTTAGCAAAAGAGGAAATATCCACATTGATGAAATCATATATGCATTTGAGTAGGGAGGGGAGTATATATTCAGTGATTCCATTAGTTATTTCAGTCAGCATTTACCATGTCTTTCTAAAAGGCTTAAAATGTCTGGGTAACCTTTTTTAAATGACCCTCCATTGGTCTCCTCTAGCATTGGGTTGGCATTTTTCTCTGTGCTTACCATATTATGCTGCACACTACAGTTATTTGCATACATAACTTATCTTCTTAAATAGCTATTTATGTACTTCTTTTATTTCTCTTACTGAAATGGTAGACATGTTCTTAATAGAAAATAAGTGTCATTATGAAAGGAGGAAAGAATAAGAAAGAGAAGGAACAGAAGGAAGAAAGAAGGAGGGAGGAAGAAAGAGATGAGGAAAGAAGGGAAAAGGAGAGAAAGAAAGGAAAGGAAAGGAAAGGAAAGAAAGGAAAGGAAAGGAAAGGAAAGGAAAGGAAAGAAGGAAGAAAGGAAGGAAAGGAAAGGAAAGGAAAGGAAAGGAAAGGAAAGGAAAGGAAAGGAAAGAAAGAAAGAAGAAGAAAGGAGGGAGGAAGAGAGAGAGAGATCCAAAGAAAGAAAGAAAAAAAGAAAAGAAGGAAGAAAGGAAGGAAGGAAGGGAGGGAGACAAAGAGTAGGAGGGAGGAAGAAAGAAAAGAACGGAAGATGGCGAGAGAGAGGAGAGAAAAGGAGTGAAGCAAGAGGAAGAGCAGTAAGAGGAGGAGGAGGAGAGGAGAAGAAAGAAGAAGAGGAGGAAGAGCGAAAGAGGAGAAGGGGAAGAGGAGGAGGAAGAGGAGGAGGAAAGGGGGGAGGGAGAGAGAGGTGGATCAGTCCCAAACACAAACCCCACGTTTGGATTTGTTTCCAGTTGCACTGTCCGGGGCAGGTCACTTACATGGCCGTGTTGATCCAGTTCGTTATTTGTGAGTTTCACTTTTTCAAAAGACACCATCTGTTTCAGCAGCTGCTCTCCAGTAAAAGGAGAATCTGGGTGCACGTACAACCTGGGGGGAATCACACAACAAGCCTTTCACAGTGAGACACACTGAACCTGGGCTCTAGGAGGCTCTAACACATCGCGATGTTAAAGCAGGGGCGGCTCATTTGTGGTTCTGTATCCCCAGAACCTAGGACAGTGCCCGGCCTGCATTGGGCATTTGGTAAATGTTTAGTAATTGATTGAAGGGGCACTCAACTCACGGAAATGATGCTTTGGTTTTTTGATTTGTTTTGTCTGAGCTGCTCCATATTAAATGCAAATCACAAACGATAGTGTAAGGTTCTCTTAAAAGACTCTAACCTCCTTTAGTTATAAATTAATAATAACCAGTAATTTATACAACATTTAAAAATTGACAAAATTACAAAGAGCCCATTTTATTCTCACAACAATCCTGTGATACAGACACTATTGTTGTCTCCATTTTACAGGTGAGAAAATTGAGGCAGACAGGTTAATCGATTTGCCTCAAGGTCACAAAGTTAGTAAATGTCTGTAGCAAGATTTGAACCACCTAGCTTTCTAAGTCAATGACCTACAATAATGGAAGGATGCCTTAATTCTAGTGCCTTTGTCTGAGATTGTCTCCAATCTCTTCCGTCTGTGTCTTATTTATATTTAATTGTCTGCTCCTCCACTCAACTGGAAATTCTTTGAAAGTAGGGACTGGTTTCGCCTTTCTTTGCATCCCCAGTGCTTAGCACAATGCTGGTGTCTTTACTAGAAATGTTATTTGACTTACTGATTTGTAGCTTCTTTTCCTAATCTAAAAGAGTAAAAAAAGGAAAAAAAAAAAAAGATACACATGCAAGTATTTTTGGTGCAGTGGAAAGAACATTCGATTCGGGCCAGGAGTCTTAGGTTTGACTCAGCAGCTTCATCACTAGCCCTGTTATCACTAGCAGATCATGTTACCTCACAGTGCCTCAATTTCCTTATTTTCAAAATGGGGATAGTACTAGAAACTGAGCTGCCCATTTCACTGGATTGTCAGGAGAATATTTGGAAAACTGCTTTAGAGATGTGAATTACCATTGCAGTCATTGTTTAGCTTTCCAATAAACTGCAAATTAGATATAGCCAATGATTATAACATCTAAGTTGTGTCAGTATCATAAAACAATCAGGCCTTCCCACTAAATGTTTTCAAAAATTACTAATAACATATCCTACCAAACAGATGGAAACTGGGCAATTTAAGTAGAAAATAACTTCAGCAACTTGATTAACTCAACCCAAGGATTATCCAGCCTAGAATTTTCTGGCCATCTTCAACTTAGACACTATTCAGATTCTAAAGAGAATCATGGGAAATATGATAATTCAACAAAAACTAATTTCCCCACCCCCCCCACTTGATTATCCATTTTTTCTAATTAAATATAAAGATAGTTTTCGACATTCATTTTTTATCAGATTTGGAGTTACAAATTTTTTTCCTCTCTTCTTCCCCTTCTCCCTAAGTCGACAAACAACCTGAAGTACGTTATACACGTACAGCCATGTGAAACATATTTCCACATTAGTTGTGGTATGAAAGAAGAATTAGAACAAAAAGGAAAAACCATGAGAAAGAATCCCCCCCCCAAAAAAAAGGGAAAATAGTAAGCTTCAATCTCCATTCAGAAGCCGTAGTTCTTTCTTTGGCTATGGATAGCATTTTCCATCCTGAGTCTTTGGGAATTGTTTCGCTTAAATCGTTGCAATTCTCAGAAGAGCTAAGTCTATCAAAGCTGATCATCCCCCATTGTGGCCATTAGTACAATGTTCTCCTGGTCCTGCTCATTTCACTAAGAATTGTGAACACTACTTTTCTGGAGCTTAACTTCCCATCTGTGGTTCATCTATGCCCTCTTCTCCTCCTCTTTATTTGTGTTTCACATGCTCTACTTTTAATAATAATGCCATAGCAATACTACAACTTTACACCTAGGCAGCTAGGCAGTAGGGTGGATATAGCACCAAGCCTGGAGTCAAGAAGACGCATCTTCCTGGCTTTGAATTTGATACTTTACTAGCTGTATGACCCTGGGCAAATCTCTTTACTCTGTTTGCCTCAGTTTCCTCATCTGTAAAACGAGGTAAAAGACATGACAAATCACTCCAGTATCTTGGCCAAGAAAACCCCAAATGGGGTCACAAAGAATCAGATGTGAATGAACAATAATAAACCTAAATAAGATGAATAAGAAGCAGTATTTTATCCACCTAAAGAAAAGTCTGTAGAACACTGAATGTAAAGGAACAGTAGAAGGATAGGATTGTTTGGGGATCATTTCTATCTGAACATCACTGGGAAAAAGTAAGAATAAGACAACAACAATATTAATACTAGAAAATATTAACAGTCCACATTGATGTAGTACATTAAGTCTGCAAAATACTTTTACATAGTTTCTCATTTGGTCCTCACAATAATTTTGTGCTTTCAATATCCTCATTGTACACATGAGGAAATTGAGGCAGATACCCAGAAAGTAAGTTCCTCAAACAGTGTTTGAACTCAACCCATCCTGACACCAAGTCCAACACCACTGTACTTATCCTAGAGAATTCAACCAGTCAGTCAATAAATATTCATTAAGTGCCTACTATGTGCCAGGCCCTGTGCTAAGCAATAAGTTGTGCTGAAAGTAGACTGTTATCTCAGACTGAACCATTCCCCACAATCTCTGAGAAATAACACATCCATTAAAAACTCAAGAACATTTTAAATAGGTTTCACCAAAGCAAATTCTCAGATTCTCCAAGGGACAAAAGATTTTGAAGAAAATATTTTGGAACTATAAACCAAGCAGGGAATCTCCAGTAAGTGTGGAAATAGAATGGAAAACATACCATCCTGTCTCCCATTGAAATTATCCCAAAACAGCTTTCAGTGAGCCCATAGAAAATGAACTTGCATCCTAATATTTTTATTCAACTACTAAAAGCAATTCTTTTAGCCACCTTGCAATGATCCATGGCATATTAAATATTAAAAGTAATAGGCTAGCCACCCCATCCAAGGACTAATTCTATCTGGACCCCATCAAAAAAGGTGAAAAGAATGACAATAATGATAAGACTACCAAAAAAAGACATTAGCTGGAGATTAGAAATTTATACCAGAAACTCACTATCTTTTAGAAGCTTATAGATAACTCACAGGTCAAATAACCTTGGAAATTCAGTAAATAAAATGAAGTGGAATTAGTATGTCCTTATAGATATAACTATTGCCTATAAATAACCACTTCAACTTAATGAAGTGGAATTAGTATGTCCTTATAGACATAATTATTGCCTATAAATAACTACTTCAATTTAATACCGACTCAAAGGGAAGCTGGGTAATGCAGTAGATAAAGCACCAGTCAGGAGGATATGAGTTCAAATCCAGCCTCAATCCTGAGCAAGTAACTTAACTGATTGCTTCCTAAAACAAAACAATATGGATCCAAAGAAATTCGAGAACAATAGTATTTTTTAAAATAGACGTTGATATACTTAATAGTCATAATCTTCAAATTACACAGATGAAAAGATTTCATGACCCAAGGCTTTGTAGAAGATCTCACGTGATAATAGTATGAGGTTTGTGACATCCCTATTTTTGTGACCACTACTGAGAGGTATTAAAGAAGTTTTAAAGGAACCTACTGAAGATGAGCTTATATCCCAACACTTACTCCATTACAAACCTGAATAATGGCACAATCAACATAAAAGAATAATAACAGGAGAGTAACTTATCTAAACTCCAACAAAAATATAAGAATGAAATAATAGTAGCTAACATTTCTGTAGCACTTTAAGATTTACAAACCACCTTATTGATACTTTATTGATCAGTTCATCTTCTCAAATTCCCTATAATGCAGATGCTATTTTTATTCCTATTTCATAGATGAGGAAAATAATTGAAAGGTTAAGGAAAACTTGCCCAAGAATCAAGTAGTTGATGTCCACAAATTCAGATCTCTCTTGATTCTTGTGAGGTCAACATTCATCCACTGTGTGTCTATGTCTTGCTATCCCTATTCTAGCATCATTTTTATCAACATATTTACTGAATTCATTTTGCATCCAGCAGAGGATGAAGCAAAATAAAAGGAGATAAACTTCATACTAGATCATTCGATGTAAACAGCTAATTTGGATTGAAAATATTGACTCAAATAAAACTTTGGATCAAGTGAAAATGCTCAGCCATTGACTTCGACTCTAAAGACAATAACTAGATTTTTACTTTTTTCACTTGCATTTTCATCATATTTATAAATCTAAGGACAGATAATGATGATGATAATGATGATGACGATGATATTGGTACGCACTTTCATGGAACTTTTTCCACTTACAGAGCACTTTTTTATTATAACTCTTAATAATATTATATGTGCTTTACAAATGAGATTAGACGAGTGACTAACCCAGCTGGGATTACAGAGATCCTCTGAGTCAGGGTCCTTTCCGCTACCCTATACTGCCCTTGTGGGCATCTGCCACAATGTCTAGCAATACTATTAATATAAAGTCTAGTTTGGGAGTCAAAAGAAATGCAGGCTATTCTAACTACAGAAACATGATAAATTTTTAAAAGCAATAAAAGATATTAGGATGATGACCTAAAGAAAAAACTATCTGGAATAAATTCAAGTTCAAATGTTCCAACAAAAATTTAGCACCAATTAAAAATACTAGCATATTTTTAAAAATCATTGTCTCTACCTTCTGCAATCTATCCTCTCTAATAATCCTCTCTTCCTAAATGATATTCCTGAAACATAAATCTGAAATTGTCATTTCCTGATCTCAAAACTTCCAATGACTCCCTGTTTTCTCTACAAATAAAACACAAGCTCCTCATCCTGTCATTTAAAGTCATAATGTCTCTCACCTACCTTTCCAATCCCATATTATATCACTCTCTTCTAAGTACTCTCTGCTTCAATATAAATGCCCTACAAACTGTTTCAGTTAACCATGTTCCACCTTCTACCTTCACTACTCTTAAATCTAGAATGTATTCTTGAATCACGTTTACCTCTTAAAAAGACTTCCCTCAGAGCACCAACTCTTACACCTTGTTTCCTTATCCTCCCGGTTGTAAATGCTCTCATACACTTGAACTGTGACTGTGTGTGAGAGTGTGTGAGTGTGTGTGAGTATGAGTTTTGTGTGTGAATTTGTGAGTGAGCGTGTGTGTAAGAGTGTGTGTGAGTATGAGTTTTGTGTGTGAGTTTGTGAGTGAGCATGTGTGTAAGAGTGTGTGAGTGTGTGTGAGTATGAGTTTGTGTGTGTATTTGTGAGTGAGTGTGTATGTAAGAGTGTGTGTGTGAGTATGAGTTTGTGTGTGTGAGTTTGTGAGTGAGCATGTGTGTAAAAGTGTGTGTGAGTATGAGTTTGTGTGTGTGAGTTTGTGTGTGTGTTTGTGAGTGAGTGTGTATGTAAGAGTGTGTGTGTGAGTATGAGTTTGTGTGTGTGAGTTTGTGAGTGAGCATGTGTGTAAGAGTGTGTGAGTGTGTGTGAGTATGAGTTTGTGTGTGTATTTGTGAGTGAGTGTGTATGTAAGAGTGTGTGTGTGTGTGCGTTTGTGAGTGAGTGTGTATGTAAGAGTGTGTGTGTGAGTTTGTGTGTGTGTGTGTGTGTGTATGTGTGTGTGTGTGTACTTAATGTGACTCCTTGAAGTCAGAAACAATTAGATATTTTTTAATGCCCAGAACCTTCTCCAGTGCTTTAGGTCTGGAATAGTTGCTGATGAAGCTGAAATCTTGACTGGTTTCCCACTATATGAAAGCGTTGCACTATCAGAAATTGGAGAGTTTGGGTTTGAGAAAGGCAAGGAGGAATCAGTTACATTTATAATTGAGGTAAATAAAGAGACAGGGACTGAACCTGCAATTTCAGTCCTATAGGAAATTCCCTCTACTGTAGCAGGTCAGGACTTTCCCTTCAAATGACAGTTTTAGGAGAATTGCCCAGAACACAGAGAGTGACCTGCCCTGAACATGCTAGATGTCAGGACTTAAATCTGTGTCTTTCTGCTAGCAAGCCAGCGCTCTAAACCATTGGGAAGCACTGCCCTCTAACTAAATCAAATGGTTGATCTCAATTAATATATTCACCTTCACAAATGATAATGACGGTAAAAGATAACCATTTCACGGTCAGCTCTTTCGGCAGCCTGGGTACAGCTGAGGTGCCAACACGGCAGGGGGTGAGGAGAAAAGAGACGGATCTGAACACTTTTCCAAACTGGTCTCTTACACCCCTGTCAATTCAACGGGGCCATTCAGAACTCTCCAAGGCATTCAACAACCGCCATGCAAATTTTGCAAGAACCAGAGCTCTCCACCAGACACAAACAGCAGGGTCTTGCCCTAAATTCCTGGACTGCGAGTGGATTATAGAAATGAGCGCCTGCATTCCAGGACAGCACAATCACTCACTACCTTGAATGAAGCCTGATCCCTCGCTCTCTGAAGGCAAGAGTATTTTTATCAGGGTGAGGGTGGAGGATCATGGAAGACAAATGAACCAGAGAGTTAAAAAGAAATCTCATCGTCAAACTGCACTCAGGTAACTGTTACGAGATGCATGGGAAATGAGCTTCTTGTCTGGGATGACCAAATAATTTTCTGTGCATCTCAATTTTCCTTCCAGCTATTAATAGCTAGGAAGCTCTTCCTGTAAGTAAGTGTTAAATTTTAAACTTTTAAAAATTTCACATGTAAATGCAGTATAATTTAACATATACTTTAACATATTTAACATGTATGGGACTACCTGCCATCTGGGAAGGGGTGGAAAAGTTGGAACAGAAGGTTTTGCAAGGGTCAATACTGAAAATTACCCATCCATATGTTTTGTAAATAAAAAGCTTTAATAATTTTTAAAAAAAGAAAGAAAAGAGATTGGAACAAGATGGTGGAAGGTTTTGAAACCTCTGTAAAATTAGGGAGGCTGAAGACAACAAAATTTGGGAATTGTCAATGTCAAGATACTGCAAAAAATTCAGGTACATATAGTTGTTACAACTGTGGATTGGTCCAACCATTCTGTCCATGTTCTTTGGTGCAAACCTACTATTATCACTTACTGAATTATCTCAAATATAGTGAGAGAAATGTTGAGCTAGAAAAACACCAAGCTGTGTTTGAAGTAATATTATGATAATTCTACAACAATTGCCTACAAATCCTTATATTTCTAGAAGAAAATGAAATCACTTATTCTTGATGAATGGTAAAACATACAATAAGGATAATAAACTATAATTATGGACACTTTTCACTTAAAGGTTTCACCTTTTTTAAAAATACATAAATGCAGTATATTACAAAGAGGAGATTTGGGTAAGAAGACTCTAGGTTCAAATTATGCCTTTGCCACTTGTATAACTTCGGACTGACACCTTCACTTGTTTGGGTCTTGGCTTGCCCATCCGTAAAGTAAGAAAGTTAGACTGGAAAGCTTCTATGTGCATTTCAGATTAGATCCTATGAAATGTATAGGTTATTTGTAACTATCCTTAAATGTTATGAACTGGGCTGAAATAGACAAGTATCTATCTGGTCCCATCATTTGCTCAAGAAATTTCAATGGCTCCCTATTGCCTCCAGGATAAAATACAACCTTTTTCGTCTAGCACTCCTAGTCTTTCATAACCTGGCTCTGGATACTCTTTCAGACGGCTTGCACATTTCTTGTCTCACACGTTCTACCTGGTCAAGTTGGCTGGGTTGCTACCCTCCATACATGCCGTTCCATCACCCATTTTCGTACTTTTTTATATCGGCCGTCCCCATGCTTGGAAGCATTTTCTTCTCATCTCTGTCTCAGCTTTCCTGTCTTCCTTCAAAGCACAACTGGTCCCTTCGTAGTACAATTCTCTCTATGTATACAGGAAATAACTTTTATTTTCTCTGTGTCTGTACACCCCACCCCATACATAATACATATGTATCTGTGCTATGTCCTTCAATACAATGTAAACTCCTTAAAGAAAGGGACAGATTCATTTTTCTCTTTCTATCTATCCCCGGCATAGTGCTTGGTACTTGGTAGACCCTCCGTAAACATTTGTTGGATTGAGTTGAATTAAAGAAAAAAATATTCTAACACAGCTCTTTACAAAAATCTTTTAGAAAACAATTTAAAAATACCAAGAGGGTGGCCAAGGAATCCAGGCCACAGCTCTTCATAAGGGGAAGGAACATCCCAGAAGACAAGGAAAGACAAAGTGAGCATGCTGAAACTCATAATGTCTCACAAAGGTTCGGAACAGCAAGGATTCTGCTGGGAAACCAACCCTTGGAAACACTTTAAAGGGCTTGGAAGGGGAGTGTCCAGAAAAACTTTCGATTAAAATGTTCTTAGGTAACAAAAAGTTGTTTTAGTGTCTGACAGCAGGAAGAAAGGGATTTCGTGATGTGTGCAAATCCGGGAGCAGAGCGGCTTTTAAATGACAGCCCTCCGCACCTTGTCAGTTTGAATGAAGAGGTTTTTTTCAGTGCCAAAAAATAGGAAAGAAAAGAAAAGAAAGAAGAGATTTCTCAAGATTCTAAAAAACTGGTGAGATTATTTTTTTTTTTGGTCCTGGTGTCTGAATCTTTTAGCTTACTAGCCAGGCTCCTTAATATCTGGGCAAACGACCCAATTTTTTCTGGCCAAGAAACTTGAGGAAGTACTCTGACAAAATGCAACATATTTTCATAAATCCCAAGCAATATCTACCCCATGGGAAGACAAGATATTATTTTCTATCTTTTCTTAAAATGTTGATTCTTAGTGATGGATTGAGGAGCTTAAAAAGCAAATGTAGATTTTAAAACATGTTATATATAGTGGAGAGATGGTCCTGATTCTTCTTAAACTGTGTCACAACCCCATATGAAGTCTTATAAATTGAATATGGGGGTAGCAAAATTGTGATTTATTATCAATAAATAGGATTTATATGCCTATATACTCAGGGTCACATAAAATTTTGTCAAGTGAAAAGGGATCAGGAGGGGCAGCTAGGTGGCTCTGAAGTCAGGAAGACCTGAGTTTAAATCTAGCCTCAGACACTTAACACTCCCTAGCTGTGTGACCCTGGGCAAGTCACTTAACCCCAATTGCCTGAGCTGGGGGAGGGGGAGAGGAAAAAAAAGGGTTCAGGAGTGGAAAAAATTTAAGAAGCCCTGATTTGGAGTATGGAGGGTTGGCTTTGGAGTCAGGAAGAGCTGGGAAGAATTGATCTTGTCTTTGACACATACTGCTCACGTGACTATGGTGAAATCATCTAACCGCTCATGCACCAGGCTAACTATGATCACAGATTTTGATTTATACTCTGTATGAGTTGTTCATTTGCTAAATAGAATTTCCACTCCAGAAGTTACCTCACACTGAAAAAATCCCTCCCAAATAGTATATACTTTTTGAATTTCTATAGGATTCACTCAGTAAAACAACATAGATATGAGTTCCCCCCCCTCCCCAACGGAGCTGCAAAATGGGCCAGGGTCTAAGGGTTCATGAGTCATTTTTACAAAAATGGATTGAATTGATCAAGAGATCTTCATTCTCCCAGGAAACTGGTCGTGAATAACAGACTGAAGGAGGAGTGAGGGGAAAAGAAAACTCAATGAGGGAAGCCCTTCTTTGTGTCAGTCTCCAGACAGACTAAAAATTCCAGCAGCAATTTAAACACGCTTGAATTTAGAGCGCTCTGGGTGAGCATTTCTCTTCCCCTGCCAGCAGCGGAGCGGTAACATCAACAAGAGATGTCACATTTCCAGAGCCCTGCTGACCTTCATGTCTGCCAGCCTCTGTCACCAGCACATACATAAGGCCTTTAGATAGCAAGAAAATGTGTGTGTAAATAGAGTGCGAAGGGAGGGAAGACCCAGAAGGGGAAGCATGAGAAAAAGAAGAGGTCTGCGAAGGCACTCAGTCCTAAGGTGGTTTTTCTACTTACAACAGACTTGCAACCGTTTCCCCAAAAAAACAGTGCTTGGGGGACTAATAACCAGACCCTGTCACTACCAGGGCACATTAAATACATTTAGGTATCTGTGGATGTATAGACTCTGCATGCATGTATGGAGAGGGGCAGCATGACAAACAAACAGAGAGAGACATATGGGTAATCCTAGGCAGTTACCCCCATTCTGTCTCTCATGGGATGGTGGGGCATGAGCGGAAGGCCCTGAATGAGCTCGTCTTTCAAAGTTATGAGGTCAGAGACTGTTGTGTGTGAAAGGGTGACGGGGAGATGAAATGAAGTCTAAATTCTTTCTCAGATACGTGCTGGTTATGTGACCCAGGCAATTCTTTAGCCTTTTAGAGTCCTGGGTAATTCACTCTAATACCATTAAGTTTCAGAGAAGGTAAAGCCTCTCTAGATAGAAGTTTCCTTACCAAGAAAACACATGTCTAGTCTCTATCCCAATAAGTCACCTGCGTGTGTGTGTGTGTGTGTGTGTGTACACAAATATATAATTTATATCCAGAGAGAGAGAGAGAGAGAGAGAGAGAGAGAGAGAACTGTCATTACTATAAGGAGCTCCCAAGTGAGGAAAAGGCAGGGCAGCATCTTCTCTGCACCTGCTATCTCAGCTCGCTAGCTTACCCAAGGTCGCCCAGCTGGTTTCTGTCCAAGGTGGCACCTGAGCTCCAACACTAACTCTCCCCACTGCATAGCACTCTCTCTCCTATATATTTATAATCTAAAATATTCCCATAAATGTAGATTTATGCCTACATAGAGAGTGAAATAGTGGGATGCATCAGCCAAGAAGCCCTGTATTCAAGAGCTGCCCCTAGCATATCCTGGTTATGGAACCCTAGGCAGATCATTGACCCCTTCAGTGCTCCAGGTTATTCTCTTTATAAAATTGGTAATTGCAAAGATTTTTATTGATAGAGAGAACAATCTCTAAAGATCTTAATTGATAGAGAGAATATCCTCACTGAGGCTTTCTCTGGATCAATAAAAATCACCAATCTTGTCCTCTTCCCCCATAGAACATATAGCAACACTTGGGTGGCTGTGGTTTTGTCTGTGAGATACCCTGGAGCCAATTCTTTGGTCAATGAGGTTTCAGGGAGCGGTTGGTGCTCCTTCTCCTGGGTACCTTTTAAGAGAGAATAGCTTTTATAAAGGCCTGTAAGAGTTTGGGGCACAGAGATGACATATGTCTAGCTGTGAAGGCCCTTTCAACCCACCCCCTTCGCATTTTAGAACCATTTGTATGTCATGCAGAAAGCAGGAGACTCATGCCCAGAAGGTAAGGTTATTTGCCCAAGGTCACACAAGTGGAAAGGGCGCAGGGCCGTTTTCCCCTGATTTCCCAGACAGCATTTTCTGTACTATTCCAAGATGCCTCCTAAATACCAATCATGGCTGACGTTCCACCAGAACAGCATCCAAACATCAGAAACAGGGGGTTTGGGGACGAGTCACTGACAAAGCTTTCTCTAGACCTTTCCGAACAATTGCACATCTCGATAAAATCCTCGTTCCATCACAAAGTTCTAGTCAGACAAGAGGGGATATTCCTGCGACACGTGAACATTCTCCCTTTTGGCATAATATTCAGAATAAAATTAATTCTCGGTGTTTTGTTTAAATTTAACCAAACGCTTGACCTCTGTAACATTCAGCTTCCAGTCCAACCCAACATTTATTAAACAGCTGTTATAAACCAAGCACTGTAGTAGATCCTGGGAATACAAGGACAAAATTGGAATAGTCCTTGTCCTCCAGAAGACAGTATACTATGAGTAGAAGCAATATATACCTAGGTTAAATATAGACAAAATTTAGACGAAATGAACACAATATAGCTTGTGGAGAGAGGTCATACTCTAGTCACAAGCTCTGTTTCAGTTTCCTGATCTGTAAAATGGGAATAATAATAGATTCTACCTCTCAGAATTGTTTAGTAGGTAAAATTGGATGCTATTTGTAGTATTTTGAAAACAATAAAGCCTTCTAGAAATGCTGCTTGTGGTTATTATTATTCCTTTTCCTTTAAATGAAGCACATTTTCCTACTCATTAGACCACTCCCCACCTTTGGTGCTTTGGAATAGAAAACAAACAACAATATTAAAAAAAAAACAAAAAACAGGAATAGTAAACAAGAGGATACACTGTACCCTAAAAACTTTATTTGGAATAGATGCCACAGGAAAAAAAAGATCCGTGGGCTGCTTGTTTCCAAATAATGTAGAACAATAGGGTGGATGGAGAGCTAGACTTGGAACATTAGAACCCAAGCAGACCCTGCTTCCCCGGCCTCTATTGTGAAGGGAGTTCTCTACAGGGATGATAAAATTGGATATCTAAAAAAGCACCATAACTAATGAGGTAAATCATATTCTTAGCCCATCCTCCCCACACACACTCAAGCCATCATTTCTCTATGATTAAGTAGATGATTATGAAAATAATAATAATAATAATAATGAGTGATTAGCACAGTGTTTGACTTTTTATGACCCCATTCGGGGTTTTCTGGGCAAAGAGACAGGAGTGATTTGCCATTTCCTTTTCCAGCTCATTTTACCCATGAGGAAACTGAGGCAAAAAGAGTTGCCCAGAGTCCAACAGCTACTGTCCGAGGTCAGATTTCAACTCAAGAAGAAGCAGCTTCCCGACTTGAGAACCATTCTTCTATTTCATCGCCTAACTTCTCTCGCCTGGCACTTAGTAGGTGCTTAATAAAAATCTGTTTTATATGCATATTTATATCATTTTAATAAAGATTGCTGTTACAATAGTGATAATAATAATAAATCTAACCGCTTAAAATGAAAAACAATTGCCACGGACCACACTAGCAGCGACCATCCTTTACAGTCCGTGAAACCGCAGCTGAGGAGGGACAGCTTTTCCGGCTTCAGCGGCCCCCGAATTTTAATGTGGCGAATTCCAGAAGATACAGAGGTTGGGTGGGGGAGGGACAGAGCAAGGGTCCAAGGGAAGGGTGCTGCTTTCTGTTTGTAAACATCCTCTCCCGGGATTAACCCTCCGCGTTGGCCTGAGGGCTTTTCTCCCAGAGTCCGCAGCAGCGGGTTTAAAACCAGACTGCTTTAAATCCCCGCGCAGAAGTCTCCGCGCAGCCCGGAGGAATTCTGCAGATAGCGAAGGGGGGGAGGAGGGAGGGGTTGCAAGTAAATATTTCTCCCATGAGAAATCCGGCATCGGAAGGCACAAACTGGCAGCTAGAGCGTGCAGGGGAGAGAGCGCCGGCCCTGCAGTCAGGAGGACCTGAGTTCTAATGTGACCCCGGTCACTTAACACGTCCTGGCCGTGTGACCCTGGGCGAGTCACTTAACCCCAATTGCCCCAGCCAAAAAAAGAAAGAAAGAAAAGCACCAACCTTGCCGGAAGGGGCGGGTCGGCCTTGCCGGCCACCAGCCAGGACGAGCGATGGTAGGCGTATCTGTATCTCTTGTTGTCCACTGGCACGATGTCCATCAGAACGATGTACTTGGCTTCGGGGTCCACCCCGGAAAACGACACCCGAATGGTGGGGAACATCCGCCTTAAACCGGAGGACAGAAAGCGTGGGGCTACACACCAATACCAAACTGGGGCTCAAAGGGTGACCGCGAACTTAACTAGCCGCTTTCGCGGTGGAGACGATTATCCGGGGACTTCTAGCGGCTCCAGCTCCGTTTCTTTTCCCTCCCGCCCGCCTGCAAAGGCAAAGCTCCCCGGAGGTCGCCCCGCACTCTCCCCCTGCCGAGGTTCCCCGCCTTCCCCTGTCCTGTCCCCTTCCGCGGGCGGGTTGGTGGCAATGACCGCTGCCATTTCCCGAGCGCTTGGGCCCTTTGATCCCCCTGGATCCCGACGGCAGGGGAGGGGCCACAGGTGGCAGCGTCCGCACTCTACGGAGGGGGAAACTGAGACTGCCCGAGGTTAAGTCGCTTCCGACTAACCGAGCACTTTCCTTCTAAGTGGGTTTCTCCAGTCCCTACATCGATGCACAGAACAAGAACGCTCGGCCCTTTCCCGCCCTCCCCAGCGTTTGGATACTACGAGTGCCGCCGTGGGTTATTTTTGGGGGGGCGGGGGGAGGGGCTTTTATTTCATCGAGGTGGGGGAACTCCAGGCGTGGAAACGGCCTTTGCCAGCGCTGATAGGTAGCTCATCTGGAGGAATAAAAGCGCCTCAGGGAGTTATGGGAGCCGAGCGCCTTAACTGACTCAAGCTGGGTTAGTCCGAATGTATCAGGGGCAAAACTGGAATCCAGGACTTCCTGGCTCCACGCTGGCTCTCCTTCCTGCTAAGGCCAAGTTTTCTTAGTTAAAATCGCCTCACGTCGCCCCCGCTGAGCTCCAGGGCCTCAGCGGATAGCGTTGGAGAACCGGCGCAGATTTCCCAGAATGCTTTGATGATACTCTTTAGGGGCAGCCGCTAAAGTAAGCATTTGGACCCCAGGTGGAGGCCAGCGGACAAGGAGCTTGGGCCGTCTGCGAGGCTCGGACTCGGCTTTCAGGATAATGATTTCAGCCGGTTCCGGCCTCCTACTGGAAGGTCCGAGGACAAAACCCGGGGAGTCCGTCATACAGCTCTGGCCCTGGACTATCTCTCTGCAGTGCCCCACCTAAGGCAAGGCACCGGGGCAGACACGCACGCGAGGCCAGAGAGGGCTGGAGCCAGAGAGAGAGAAAAGGAGGCAGAGGAGGGGTAGGAGAGAGAGGCAGAGACAGAGAGAAAAGGGGGGGGGGGGGTAAGAAAGGGAGAAAGAGACAGAGAGATAGAGAGACAGAGAGAAAAGGGGGGGAGAAAGGGAGAAAGAGACAGAGATAGAGAGATACAGAGACAGAGAGAGACAGAGAAAAGGAGGCGGGAAGGGGGGGTAAGAAAGGGAGAAAGAGATAGAGAGATAGAGAGACAGAGAGAGACAGAGAGAAAAGGAGGCGGGAAAGGGGGAGGGCGGGGAGAAAGGGAGAAAGAGACAGAGATAGAGAGATACAGAGAGAGACAGAGATAGAGAGAAAGGGAGGCGGGAAGGGGGGAGGGGGGTAAGAAAGGGAGAAAGAGACAGAGAGATAGAGAGACAGAGACAGAGAGAAAAGGGGGGGAGAAAGGGAGAAAGAGACAGAGACAGAGAGATACAGAGACAGAGAGAGACAGAGACAGAGAGAAAAGGAGGCGGGAAAGGGAGGGCGGGGAGAAAGGGAGAAAGAGGCAGAGACAGAGAGACAGAGACAGAGACAGGAGGAGAGCGAGGGAGCGGGAGAGAACAGAGCAAAGTCTCCCTTTCTGTCCTGTGCACTCGGCCTTGGGAGTGAAGGCAGTCACACACAGTTTGATTCTACCGGCTGAACCTTAGACGAAAGGCAGAGTGATGGCGTTCGAGCTTGGGGTCACTGGGGAATGGAAGCGGCTGGTCTTCCATCGGGTCCGCCAAATGCACTCAGCGGAGCCTGGAAATCTGTGGTTTCTGAATTCCTCCACATCTCTCCCCAACCAGCTCCCGCCACCCCCTTTGCCTAATCCTCTCACCCGGGACCTGAGCAGCTGTTCTGCTCAGGATTTTCGAAACAAAACAAAACAAAACACGATTTGGAATCAGCGAGGCGTGCCAGGATCGAAATCTGGGTTCGAGTCTCGTTTCAGCTCATCACTAGCTCTGAGCTGGGCCACGTGATTTTCCCTATAGTTTAGCCCAGTGCTTGTTGACTGCTGCCTCCTAAAAACTTGCCTCAGTTTCCTCAGTAAAAGAGGATTCGATGAAGGATTCACCTTTTTTAGTGTCATGGATTCCTTTGGAAGTCTGGAGAAAGTTATGGAGCCTTTTTCTGGATAATAGTTGTTTCTTTCTTTTTTTATGCATAAAATAAAATCCAAAAAGAGACAAAAGAAGCCAAAGTTCATAAAAATAGAGCTGTATTTTCCCCCGGCCAAATTCACGGTCCCCTTGGAATATTAAGTACCCTTGGGTCCGAAATTTTTAGAGACTCCTCCCGAGTCTAATTCGGGGACAACAGCTCTTTGGAGTCTGAATAAAAAACAGCGTGATTCGAACCTCGCCCTGCCAAGTACTACGCGTAGGAACCTGATCTAGCCATTGACCTCTCTGGGCCACAGAGTCGTTCTCGGCAAAAAGGGGGCTACACTAGGTGGCCTTATAACTCGCAATCTGGGATTCTTGTTACAGTGACCGCCGTGACAAAGGTCTCTGCAGGTTCCCCGCCTCCGGAATTACTTTTATTGGTTTTCCACTTTTTTTAAATTTAAGTCCGGGGATAGTCTGCAAACTAGGAAGGCGAAGCAGGGAAGCCCTGAGCTCCCAGTTCCCAAGGGGTCTGGGCCATTCCGACTGAGGAAATTCCAGTCTGGCGGCGACCGTGATCAACCGGATAAATCCCCGTCTCAAGCCAGCTCCGGCTGCCCTCTGCCCAGAGTCTGTGTGTTTTGGTTTTGTTTTGGTTTTTTTTTAAGGCGGCCCGGGCTCGCTCCCAGCCTGGGGTCTCCCTGGATTTGGAGCTTCCGGCTCCCAGCCCTTCCCCTGGTAAACCAAGATTCTCCCTTTTCTGCACCGGGCCCAATCGCACCCCGAGGTCGAATTGCCGGGGGCCAGGAGGCCGCCGGGCCTCGAGGTGGGGTCCTAGAACGCGGGAACGGAGCCCCGGGAATGGCGTGGGCGTCCCCCAGCACCTCCCTCCGGGGAGAGGATCCCCACACTCAGCGATTCCTGACTTCTCCCCTCCCTCCGGCCTCGAGAGAAGGGAGACTGACATCAAGGCCGCTTTAGATCATTCCCAAAGCACCGTTAGGGGAACAGAGTTTTTCTTGCTTTGCCCCAAGGACTTTGTCTACTAGTATGACCCCGAGCAAGTGACAGCCTCAGTTTCCTCCTCCGTAAATGAGAGTTGCACTCGATGGTCTCTCGGAGACCTTCCAACTGTTCTAGAAGCCTATGCCGAGTGACCTCTCTGGAGCAAGGCTCGAGGCCTTTAGTTTCCTGAGCTGTCGCATGAGGGGGTTGGACTAGCGGGCCCCGGGGTCCCTTCCTGTGGCCCTCGGAGGCGACACTCCATTCCCCGCCTCGCCCTCCGGGGCTGCGGCCCTTCCCCTCCCCCAGCCCAGGTTCCCAAATACCTGCCCGACTTGGTGATGATCATCTCGGTGCCCAGCTCGTGGAATTTATCCCAGAGCTCCTTGGTCTCCAGACTGCAAGCGATCTTGGCCATCTCCTCGCTGGGGACGATGGGAGTGGTGGGGATGAGGGGCTCCGTGCACAGCGAGGACGGGCTGCAGCCGCCGCCCCCTCCCAGGCTGCCGCCGAAGTCGCCGTGAGAGTCGAGGCCCGGGAGGTCGCCGAGGGGCTGCGCGCAGGAAGTCTTCTCCACGAATTGTTCTAACGCAAAGACAAGTGGGTGAATTGGGAGAGTCTGAGGGCCCGAGGCAACGGCTGAGAAGATGGAGGCCCGAAGGGCCAGCCCGCAATCTGAGAAGTGCGGGGGCCAAGGGCAAAGAGGCTGTCCCTCAGACCTCGCGGAGGGCAGGCGCGGGCTCTGCTGGAACGCTCTCCCAGACACAGGGCCTGTCTGGGACACAGGGCACTAGCGGGGGGCGGGGGGCGGGGAGGGGGAGAGGCGAGGGGAGAGTAGGGGCCACGGGGAGCTGATAGTGTTTCCGGCCCGAGGCGAGTTGAGAGCAAGACTTGGGGGCTCGGCGGCCAGTCCCCGCCCCTGGGCCTCTTTATTCCCACCCTCAGAGTGGCTTCCCCCTCGCCCTTCCCCGTGCCAGCTTCTCCTAACTATCAGAAACGGAAGGAGAGCCCTAAACCACCATTCCCCGCATCCCGAGAGGGTCCCGTCCGTATAGACCTTCCAGCCCTCTCTCTGCCGGGGGAATGGCGGCCGAAGTCAAACTAAGCGGGTCGCGATCCAAGAGTCCGGCTGGCGCAGCGCAACCCTGCGGAATCGCGGGTGCCCAGGGGGCCGGGGGAGGGGGGTGGGCAGAGCTCGCTCTCTCCCCGGCGCCCGCCCGCCCGCTCAGGATAAGGGCCGAGCAGGAAGGGGCCTTGGACCGGCTGACAGGGAGGGCCCTCGAACGCGCCAGTCACTTTGACAGAACACAGGGGGACCTGCCTAATTGTCTCCATTATCTTCCGCTCCTTAAAAAAGCAACTACTTGAGCTTGCAATGTGAAAGCAATCTCCAAACAGCTCTCCCCCAGGGCCCTCCCGCAGGGTCAGTAACAGAGGGATGGCTCCACAAGATTTATGGTACAACCTTGCTGCCAAATAAAGAGATCGCCGCCTTCTATAGAATGCGCTTTTGCTAAAAAAAAAGCTGTTGTTTTATAATGTTGCATCTACGTTATAAATATAAGTCTGGATTTGTATACGCAAAGACCGATGTATAACATAGTCAAAATCTGACGTAGTGTAACAAAACGTGCTGTCAAATGAGACGTAATGTAACAAAAGGATACAGCGGAGTACACAATGATACAAGTATAGCGCTTTGCGTTCCTGAAAGGGCTAGATAAGGCTAGAATTGGCAGTATTCGGGATCCGTACATGTTCTAGAGATACATTTGTAATATCGGTCTCGCCTATTTACGCTATTTATAATAACCCCACAGAGATGTATTTCATTTCAGTATTATGTAAATCTATAACTAAAGACTGTGGGCTTTGGGAGCTGCACCTGTAACTTAATCGAGACGGGGTGCTCCCGGTGTGAAACCTTATCCTTCTAAAGAATACCGGCAACTCTTCTGCGACGTTATAGTATATCGGGTTGTATAAACTATAAAAGAGCATCCTATGTTATCGTCTTAGGATATAGTAAATTATATCGTATTGACCATATTATAATGAGAGCTAACGTTTATGCGGTGCTTTAATGCTTGCAAAGTGCATTGAAAAGTATCTTATTTATCCTTACAAAAATCTGGGAGATTTGGTGCTATGGTTATCTTCATTTTATGGATGAGGAAATCAAGGCAAATAGAGGTTAAGTGACTTTCCCATAATAATATAGTTAAGTGTATGCGGCCAGAATTGTATTTAGGGCTTTCTGAGGCCAGGTAGAGTACTCTGAGCCCGATGCACCTCCTCACAATAAGCCTGGGAAAGAAATGCTAAGGTTAGCCCCCATTTTGTCCGAAAGCCCAGCCAACCTGATTCTTCTCTTTGATATTATGTAACAATTCCTAAGAATAATTAAAGTGCAGAGAAGCCAGAGAAATCTATTGGGGGGGGGATTGACTTTCACTTTTAAAAGGAGGGAAAAGGGCAAGATTCTTCCCCCTTAACCCCCAAACTTTAAGGGTAGGGGGGGTTGTTGAAAAATCTCCCAGAGAAATCCCAGCTGAGTTCCCTAGTATAGTACTCCATAGTGGGCTTCACTGACCTAAGGGAGGCCAGAGCCCAAGGGCAGACTTTATTCAAAGATAGGATATTTTTACCTACAGGGAATAGGAAACTGCCCCAAACACAAATCCAACAACCTTTCTAAACCTGAGGTATTGGGAAGTTAAAAAATGCAGCTGGAGTTGCTTTCTCTCTAGTGGGAGATAAAGAGTACTAGAGAAAAGAAGGAACTGGGATACCGCTGGAGCAGGCCCCTTTCTCATGTCTATTTTAGGGTTCCTTAAAAAACTTCTTACTATTTAGTCCTTGATGCCTCTGGACAGATAAATGCTATGTAAATAATTAGCCGGTTTAAGGGCACTTGGAGGATTTTAATAGTTCTTTCTTGGGATCCTTATTTCAAAACTCTGGCTTTGTATTAACCCCCATTCCTATGTGAATCAGCTCTCTTGCCCTCCCTGGGTATGTGATTTTTTTCCATCATCTTTCTCTCTTTCTGTTTCTTCCTTCTTTCTCTATCTTTTTGTATTTCTTTTTTTATAATTCCTTAATTCAGGAGAAGGGAAGGGAAGGGAAGAGAAGAGAAGAGAAGAGAAGAGAAGAGAAGAGAAGAGAAGAGAAGAGGAAGAGAAGAGAAGAGAAGAGAAGAGAGAGAAGAGAAGAGAAGAGAAGAGAAGAGAGAGAAGAGAGAGAAGAGAGAGGAAAAAAAGAGGAACGGAGAGAGAGAGAAAGAGAGAGAGACAGAGAGAGAGAGACAGAGAGACAGAGACTGAGACAGAGACAGAGAGAGACAGAGAGAGCTAGTCTATGAGTTGAAATCAGAAAAAAAAAAATTAACCAATGCAATGTAGAGACTGATGGGACAAGCAGAGAACCTGCTATCTGGAGAGAGTCTGCAATAGCACTGGAGCACAGCGGGTTCTCTCTTTGGGGGGCTCCTACCAAAAATAAGAGAGAACCTTACACAAATAAAAAAGACCTCCCAGGGACTCTCCTGAAACTAAACACATCTTTAAGAAGCACAGTGGGTGACAGCGTTGAAAGACATTCGAAAATGGTTTCAGTGATTTTCAAATTATCCCCTTAGTCACATAATTTTTATTTTTTTCTGCTGGTAGATTTGGGAAACTCCAAGGAAGTTTCCCAACAACCTACAGCAGAAATTCTGTGACCTGTCAGCCAGATCCCCAATTATTAAGGATGTCATTCTCATTCTCTCTCCACATATATGCATGTATACGTTTGTATGTCTCCCTCTCTCGTTTCTAGTAAATTGAGATGCTTGGGAAACGAAAGAAAGAAAACCAAAAGGAAAAAGAGAAAGAGAAAAAGAGAAGGAAGAAAGTAAAACACACAGAAAGACATTTAAAAATATGGAAAGAAGAAAATCTGCTTCTACGTCCTGCCTGCCCTCTATTAATTATGACGTCGTATTAAAGTGATTTCGATCTAGAACGTCGAGGACACTTCTTCCTGAAGACGTTCCCTTCTCCTCCACCTGGAAGCTCCCGCATTTTGGCCCTGCCTCCCGAGCTAACGCTTTCTCACACTCACTCGGGAAAGAAGAAACTTCCCCGCTCTTTGCTGCGGTGGGCCTAAGGTTTGCTCTAAATGGCCAAGATTTCCAAATAAACAGTCACTAAAAGGGGAGGAATTTCGAAAACGGTTACTGGTTAATGTTTTCACCAAGCGCGACGGAAAATGAGGGCAGTTCTGAGGCGAGTTCGTCTGATAAGAGCAAAGCTTCCGTGCGGAGCCGAGATCGGGGCCGCGGGGGGACATCCTGACGAAGCAAGGGGGTGGGGGGGAAGAACCCCAATAGTCCTTTCGTTTTGTTTTTAATTCTGAACCTAGTCTACTAGGTTCTGTACGGCGGAGGGGGAGGGGTTGCAAACAGCCGAAAGACTCTCGGGAGAGAGGTGGCTCGCTCGGGCTGAAGGCCACTTCCAAGAAGAGGAGCTCTAGATTTCCCTGGTTCGTCCCGGTCTGTTCTCGCCCTTCCCAGGGACGTAGCGTACCCAGGGATTCTCTCTCACACAGTTCGGGATGTTTCTGGTCAGCTATTTGGGGACAGACTGGAAGGCGGGGGGCGGGGGCGGGAGAGCTGCGGCTCTGGCAGCTTCGGTTTGGGTAAAAGTCAAGTTCCCGGGGGTGAGAATCAAGAAGACAGAGCCCCTCTTGCTTTTCGCAAATGGCCTAGAACTAGGGAGCGGGGCCAAGGCAGAGAACCCGGAGTCGGGGCTGCCTGACATTGCTGACGGGAGCCGTTCCTGCCGGGTGCTCTGGGGGTGCACGGGAGGCCGCTTTCCCCCAGAGCTCCTCATCCCCTTTTCCCCTCGCTCGGCCCGGACCTTCCTCTGAGTAGCCTTGAGCAGGCTGCGCAGCCCGGCAGGCCGATCGCTGGGCTCAGGGGCACAGAACCGAGGCGAAGCCCGCGGGACCCAGGCGGGGGAAGGGAGGG
This sequence comes from Antechinus flavipes, assembly GCF_016432865.1. Lineage (NCBI taxonomy): Eukaryota > Metazoa > Chordata > Mammalia > Dasyuromorphia > Dasyuridae > Antechinus > Antechinus flavipes. The sequence goes on from NC_067398.1 coordinate 16,197,404, forward strand.
GACCGGAGAGTTGTGCAGAGCCAGCCCCGGCCTCCCGGCCACGGGGACTCCCCGCCCGAAGCCTCCTCACCCACCGGGACTCCCGGCCAATCGCCTCCTCACCCACCCGGACTCCAGGCCGTCGCCTACTCACCCAGGGGTTTGATGGTGTTCTCGGAAGGCTCCTTGTCCTTGGCGCCGCCTCCGCTGGACATGAGCGCCGCGATGGAGAACGCGTTGGCCCTCGAGGAGAGCTGGGGCTTGGGCGACGCCGTGTATTCCATGCTGTCACCCGGCGGTCCTAGCCAGGCAGGAAGGCTACGAAGCGGACTCCCAGCTTTCCCCCGGAGCAGAGGGGAACAAAGAAAGGGGAGACAAGGGAAAGTTTCTAGGCGAGCAAGAGCGGAAGCCGAACGCTCTCACCAGAAGTCGCCCGGGACCTGAGCTCCCTGAAGCCCCAAGGTTCTGTTCCTGGCTTTGCCCCCTCGGAAGCCTACAGAGCTCAGGAGCATTGAAGGTCAGTTAAGCAGACCTAAGACCACACAGGGTGAGAGATGAGGGTCGATCCGGCTTTTTTGGAGCCGGGTGGAAGGAGGAAAGTAGGGGCGAGCGGGCGGAGTGACCTGGAGGAGCCTGGGGGCGCCCTAACGGAGGAGAAACGGCAGGGGCACAAATCCCGGGGATTGTAGTGCAGCCCCTGTCCCTTAGTGCCCGCTAGCCCGGGGCAGAGACGGAGGGTCAGTGTGGCGGAGCCCTGCGGCTTGGCGGAGTTCGGGTGCTCGCGAGCAGGCTAGAGAGAGTCCGCAGCAGTGTGGGCTGCAAGCCCGGAGGGGGTGGCCACTGCACCCCGGCGCACGCTCTTCTGCACCTTAATTTGCCCGAGGCTGCGATCCTATCGGTCTTCAGCCAGTCAGCGCCTGCCGACGTCACCGGCTTCCTGATTCTGCCGATAGGGGCTGGGAAGGAGGAGACCTGGAGGGGGGAGGGAGGAGACGGAGGAGGAGAGAGGAGGAGGAGGAGAGAGGAGGAGGAGGAAGAAGAGGAGGAGGAGGAGGAGATGGAAGAGGAGGAGGAGGAGGAGGAGGGAGAGAGAGGAGGAGGAGGAAGGAGGAAGGAGGAAGGAGGAAGAAGGAAGGAGGAGGTGGGCAAGTGGCTTACTTTCTCACCCCCTGTTGGGAAGGGGAAAGGGAAAGAGAAAAGGAGGAAAGGCGGCCAGCCCCTCGAAGAGCTGAGGATGCTAGGCCCATTTAGGGATCTCTCTCCCACACAGCGGGGCTTTCCCACCCCGTCCAATACCCTCGCTCTGAGGCAGCAGCAGCAGCCCAGGGTGGCGGGCCAGGGGGCACCGAGGCCGTGCCAGCGCCCTGGACAGCTTCTCCTTTGGAGCCTTAGGGAAAGGGGGAAAGTCGGCTTGGCCAGGAAATCGGGATATTGGGAAGAAGAAGAAAAAAAGGAAGTCGAAACTCAGGGGCTACAAGAAGTTACAAGCAAAGCTGTGAAGGCGGGGCGGTGTCCCCCTCCCTTTTTTCTCCCCCCCCCCCCCACCTTTTTTTTCCTAGTCTGAGTAACGTGCCAAAATAAAGTTTGGATGTACTGCAGTCAAAACCCGAGTCACGGTCCCGAAGTCAAAGCGACCTGCAAAAAAGCCCGGCTTTTGATGCTCAGGGAGGCCGGACGAACCTCCCGGGGCCCGGGGCTAGCTGTTCGTTAGGGAAACACCTGGGAAAATAAACTTTGTTCGAGAAGTCTCGGCTGCCCGTAGAGGAGGAGGCCACCCCGGCGACAGCGCCTTTGCCTCGAGCCTGGGGCTGGGGGCCGGCAGCTCGAGCCGGCGCGGGTGCCTCGGGGTGCCTCGGGGCGGGCTGGAAGCGCCAATGAGGAGGGCAGTCCCCAAGGGGCGGGTGGCGGTCTCCGGTCCGGCTCGGGCACACCTGGGTCCCCGGCGAGCAGAGGGGCCGCCTCTTCGCGGCTCCGCGAGTTCTGGCTTCGGAACCTTTCAGGGACGGCCCTCTCCGAGGCGAAAGCTCGCTTTTCCTGGGATTTCCGGGATAACCCGCTTCCCTTGGCGCGATCTGCCTCTGCCTCCGGGTGCTGCAGGCTGACTCAGAACCCGGCGCCGTGGTCCCGCACCGGGAATGGAAATCCTCGGCCTCGGTGTTCCGGGACCGGAACGTCGGGGAAAGCGGCCAGGGCCACGGGGCCCTCCCGCCACACCCTGCGCAGCCCTCGCCCGTGAAGAAACCCACGCAAAGCAAACAAATCTGCAGATCGCCCTGGAGGGAGCTCAAGGATGCGAACGGCGTCCGCCCAGACCGCGAAGCCCGAAGTGGCTGCAGCCCGAGCCGCAGGTGACTCCACGCTACAGAGACGTCCACGCCTGCGTCCGTCCATCCTCTCGGGAGCTCCGGGTACTTCGGAGGATCCATGACTTTATCCGTGTGGGTACCACCCCGAAGGGGCAGCGATAAAGACAGACAAACACAGACAGACACAGAGAGAGGCAGAGAGGCAGACAAGAGAGACAGAGATATACAGAGAGAGAAAAAGGATGGGAGAGATAGAGGCTGTGAGATTACCCAGAGAGACAGACACAGACACAGAAAGATACAGAGACAGACAGAGACAGGAACAGAGACACAGAGACAGAGAGAAAGAGAGAGATACAGAGAGAGAAAAGGAAAAGGAGAGATAGAGGCTGTGAGATTACCCAGAGAGACAGAGACAGACACAGAAAGATACAGAGACAGACCGAGATAGGAACAGCGACACAGAGACAGAGAGAGAGAGATACAGAGAGAGAAAAGGAAAAGGAGAGATAAAGGCTGTGAGATTCACACAAAGAGACAGAGACAGACACAGAAAGATACAGAGACAGACAAAAAAAGGAGACAGAGACAGAAAGACAGAGTGACAGAGAAGAGAAACAAGAACAGAGAGATGGAAAAATCCAAGGGCGGAGACTAATTTTTCTGATAGAGGAAATTCCCATTTGAGGAAATTTAGTCTGCCAATCCAGGTCGGCATCTTCTCAGAAGCGTTTTAGAGAATTTCCTGGGAAGATTTTGAAGTTAAGTGACTTGCTCAGGGTCACACATCCTGAAGCCAGAGCAAGGTTCCTAATCCCTGTGCGTTGGTGTGTCTCGTAGTCTTAAGCAAATCCTCTGAGAATTGAATATCATGAATAGTATCATGGAATGTTAGAGGCAGAGCTGCGCTTAGAAAGCAGCTAATTTGTCTCCCTCCTCATTTAACAGTTATTAAGAATAACTTTCCAGAAGCAGTGTGGTGGGGGAGTCGAGGTGGCACAGTGTATACAGCATGGAGTCAGGGAGGCTTGAGTTTAATTCTGCCCCTAAAATGGACTTACTAGCAATGTGACTTGGGCATGTCACTTAACGTTGTCTGCCTCAATTTCCTCAACTGTAAAATAAGCTGGAGGAATGGCTAAATTAAAAAAAAAAAAAAAAAACTCCAAAATGACTTACAACAACAAAGCTTGGTATAGAGGACAAAAGCAACCTTGGCGGAGTCTAGAACACTTGGGGTTCCAAGCCTATCCTTGGCAAGAACAAGCTTGTATGCCATAGGAAAGTTTTCTAGGTAAGTGAGAAGCAGGATACTGGACTTAGAATCAGCAATACTTGACCTCAGCTTCTGCCTTGGAGATTTAGTTATCCCTGTGACCGGTTCCAGTTCATTTCATTTCTCTGTACCTGGATAAGGTGGGCCTTGAGAACTTCGAAGGTCCTTTCCAGCTCCACATCTCTGATCCGATTCTTGTTTATATCTGAGCTGCTAATCTCCAAAAATGGATAGGGGGTGTTTCTATATTAAGGATTTTGCTAACCTAATGAACTCATAACCCTAGACGTTAAAAAGGAAGGAAGGAAGGAAGGAAGGAAGGAAGGAAGGAAGGAAGGAAGGAAGGAAGGAAGGAAGGAAGGAAGGAAGGAAGGAAGGAAGGAAGGAAGGAAGGAAGGAAGGAAGGAAGGAAGGAAGGAAGGAAGGAAGGAAGGAAGGAAGGAAGGAAGAAGGAAGGAAGGAGGAAGGAAGGAAGGAAGGAAGGAAGGAAGGAAGGAAGGAAGGAAGGAAGGAGAAGGAAGGAAGGAAGGAAGGAAGGAAGGAAGGAAGGAAGGAAGGAAGGAAGGAAGGAAGGAAGGAAGGAAGGAAGGAAGGAAGGAAGGAGAAGGAAGGAAGGAAGGAAGGAAGGAAGGAAGAGAGAGAAAGAATGAAACAGAAAGAGAGAGAAAGAAAGAAAGAAAGAAAGAAAGATCAGATCTAGAATTCATTCCACTGGCATGAGGAACTCGGTCACTCAATGGAGATTGCCACCTCTGCAAAATAAGCTTCTTCGAGAACCTAAGGGATCCTGAGAGGGTGGGGTCTTGCCAAGAGAGGTCACACAGCCAGGAGATTACAGAGGAGGAATCGGAATCCGATTTGGAGGCCAGCTCATCTATTAAACCACAGCCTCCCCTTTAGAGAGCGATAGCTATAGGGTTCAAAAGACTTGGCTCACAAAAAAAAAAAAAAAAAAAAAAAAAAAAAAAAAAGCCAGTGGAAGAGGCAGTGAAGATAGTCAGTCTCCTTTGACAAAAGAGCAAATTGAGGCACCGAGAAATGAAGTCGTTGGCCCCAAGAGGTCAAGGGAGAGCCAGCGCTTGGGGGACCGGGCAAGGGGCTCTGCTGAATGAAGTCAAGCTCACGATCACTGAGCTGAGCCGATCATTCAAGGAAGAAAATCTTTGGACTCGTTCTACATTGAAAGGAACGGGGCAGCCGTGACTAGGGGCGGGCTTGGGGTGAGGGAGTGCCGGTACCGGAAGCTGTAGCCTTAACAAATATCTGGAAGGCATGGTTATCAATTTCTCTTCCAGACAATCTGGTCATTTCTTAGGGAAAGAGGCCCACTCTGACCCCCAGACTCAGAGAGACAATTCGTCTTCCTCAGCCACAGGAAGACATTGAGGAAGGCAACCTGGGGAAGCCCAGGTTTCTAGGGGCGCTAGCTTGGTAATTGTTTCCTTCCCGAAGGAAGTTTCTTCCCCGGAGCAAAGAAACCTTTTTACAAACATCACGTCCTCGCTGTACCGAATTCGGAGCTCCCCAATCCCTCGGCTGACTCGGGACTTTGATTTAATTGGAGGGTTCCAGACCCAAACCCGGGCCTTGTCCTTCCTTAGAGCAGCAGAGTGGGGAGGAAGGGGCAGGAACACCTTCAGCTCCCCTAAAGGGCGCATCGCTACTTAGAAATGGCTCCGAGCCGAGAGGAACGAGATTTCTCGAGAAACCTCTGAATCTGATCTCTGGCGGCAGAGATGACCGGGAGGGGGGCCCTCCCAAAAGAAAGAGCGCCCCAGAGGCGTGGGAAGGCCGGGCCAGGCTGCAGTGGCCACCCTGAAGGGCTCTGCTCCCTGTATTTGGCTCAAAAGATTTGCAACCCGATTCTGCGGCTATTTTTAAGGATGAAGATGATTGGGGGAAAGATGGAAAGAAATGGAATTATTCGGATAATTGCCTCGATTTTTCTTGTCTTCTGGCCTGCGCTCGGTCTTGTGCCATTCAGCTCCCGCCGGTTTTCAGTCTGTGCGTCCTGTGCGGATAGACGCACCAGAACGTACCCGAGTGAGCTGAAGTCCAATCTTCGCATTTAACCGAGGAAAAGGAAGTCCACGGAGATTAAATGGTTTAATCTTTTACATTTATACACCTAGTATCTCTCTCTCTCTCTCTCTCTCTCTCTCTCTCTCTCTCTCTCTCTCTCTCTCTCTCTCTCTCTCTCTCTCTCCCTCCCTCCCCGCCCCGCCTCTCTCTCTGCCTCTCTCGTTCTCTCCCTCCCCCATTCTTCATCCCCCCTCCGTCCCTTCTGCCCCCCTCTCTTTCTGTCTCTTTTTCTCCATGTGTCTCTGTCTCTCTCCGTGTGTGTCCCTCCCTCTTGTTCCTGCATAGATGATAAGGATTTTAAAAATAAGAAAAGGATTCTAAAGGTCATATAGTCCAAAACATAGACTCATTTTACAAAGCAAAGTGAGGAACCAAGAGACCAACTGACTTGCCCAAGTGTGAAGGTTATTGAGATTATTGATTCAATATTGAAACCTAGGAATCAAAGTCATTTGGCTGTTCAATGCACTGCAGGACTAGAAAACGGGAAGAGTGGAATTCTTTTCAAAATCTCTCCACACAAGGAACTCCACTTCTTGTCAAAGCTGAACCAGTCAAGGCAACCAGATGCAAGATGCTATGGAGAGAGAAAGAGAGACAGAGACAGAGGGAGAGAAAGGGGGGGGGGAGAGAGAGAGAGAGAGAGAGAGAGAGAGAGAGAGAGAGAAGAGAGAGAGAGAGAGAGAGAGAGAGAAAGAGACACACAAAGAGAGAGACAGACAGAAAGAGACACACAAAGAGAGAGACAGACAGACAGACAGACAGAGAGAAGGGAGGGGGAAGGAGAGTTCTGTCTCTACTGGGCTTAAGGGTACCAACCCAATCCAGATACATCACTCCAAGCAGAAAAGGGGGAGCCTGCCGTAGGGTTCTGGCCACTGTCTTAGGAAACTTCAAATGTGACCTCAGAGAACAGAACTCCAGAGCCACAATTATTTGGGGAACTGTCCTATGGGAGGCCTCAATGTGGACCAGCCAAAACTGTGCTTGAGAGGCTGACTAGAAGTACTGGTTTAAAAAAAAAAAAAAAAAAAAGTATTAACATTTCTTTTTTTCCATTCTCTAATTTCAGTGACAGCAAACAACTGAATCTCAAACATGATCACATAAACTGGATTGTGGGAAGCCATTGAACAAAAAGGAAACAATTTTTCTTTTAGTTCAATTTAGAAAATTTTTTAGCATAAGGGAACTCCTGGTGTGGAAACTCCCTTTTCCAGGACTAATAGACAATGCTGTTATATTCTTAGGGACTTTGTGGGGAATACTTAATGAAAGCCTATGGGGGTCACACAGGTCCCCACATTTCTAAACCTGTGGGTTTGTTCTCCCTGGAGATCTTTATTTCAAGGCTGGGTTCCTCTGAACATTTTCTGAGGTCCCTCCCAAATCCCAGATTCTATGACAAGAAGGACTGTTTTCTAGCAATTTAGCACAGTCTTTCTCTACCGGATTTATCAAGGGATCATGTTTTAGATACAGAAGGGATCTTAGAGATCATCTAGTCCAGCCCCTCAATTTACAGGTGTAGAAACTGAGGTTCAGAGAGATTAAATGGTAGCCAAATTCACAATAGATGAGAGATGTGCTGATAGAAAGGAAGGAGGGGAGAAGAGAAGGAGGGGCAGACATAGGATGCTGGCTTAATCCTGGACAAATCGCTAGCTTCTCATAGTCCCTTTTTAAGATCATGTAGTTGTAAAGAGTTTTCTATGAGTGAAATTAAATCACAGGTCCCACATCCAGACACCAACACACAAATACAAAAGTAAACATAGTCTCCTTGCAATAGTAATTAATAATCACAATTGTACAGGCAGTACTATGTAATGGTTAGGGAACCAGCCTGGAAGCCCTGACTCGGATACATGATTGTGACCCTGGTCAAACTCTTTATGGGAAATTAGGCAGTTCCTGAGTGTCCAAGAAGGTGCACACCTGCGGTAGTAGAGACATTGTCTTAGGAGTTTCCTTCACTAAAGAAATCATAGACTCAGTTCCTATCCCTGATGGAAGCTTTTAACATTAAAGCTATATATATATATATAAAATATATATAAAGCTATATATATATTATATATAAAGTATATATATATAAAGCTTTTATATATATATAAAGCTTTTATATATATACTATATATAAAGTATATATACTTTATACATATAAAGTATATATATATATATATATATATAAAATATGATGCTTAAACGTTTTCCATTGTTCGGTATTCGTCATCTCTGATCCACAGAGTCGTTATTTGTTACACTTACATCTGTCAAACTGGGGCGCTAATGAGGCCGCTGAGGGAGCAAATGGGCAAAGACCTGAGAATTTCGACATCTTCGGGAATGTCAAGGTTATTGCCACTTTAGGCTCAGGGCAGACGACGCTAAGTGCCATTATTTCTGGGAAGAGCTCTCCTCTCCTACCTCGCCCTAAGTCTCTCCCAGCGTTTAGAAGCCCAGGAGTGGTTCCGAATCCGGAAGGGAGGGGCAGGAGGAGGGTGACACTATTTTTAAGAGATCAGGACTAGGATTTCAGATTTTGGGGTCCTTCTTTCAGCAAGGCAAAAGAGACTTCCCAGAGTAGGAGCTGTTTAAGGGCGGTATCCCGTAGTCTAGGAATAAGACGAGAACATATGCCTTGTTTCCTCCTCCGTAAAATGGGGGCTGGATGCGGTGGTTCCCAATCAGTAAATGTATGCAACTACAAGTAAATCACGTCGCGCCTGTGAAAGATGAGGGGGTCGAACTCCGTGGTCTTTAGGCTCCTTTCCGGCTTAATTCCTATGATCCTCTGGTGTCCGAGCAGCCGACTTCAGCTGGCGTCAGGGCGAGGTGGAGTTTGGGCTCGGAGATTCAAGTGCTGAAGAAGGAAAGAGGAAACGCCCCCACCCCCAACCATCTCCAGCTCTTCGGGCCGTGCCCAATCTCTTCCAGGTCATTCGGACAGTCCAAGAATCAGTGAGGGAAAGAGAGGCTCCTGGAGAGAAAGCGGTGGAGTTTGTTGAGTTCTGAGCTCTGTCCCCTTCCTTCAGGACAGTTCATTTGGTGCTCTGGGAATTCTTCCTCGGAAGCTTAAGAGGGTTTCATGAAGTTGGCTACTGTCTTATGAGGGGGTGGGGGTGGAGAGAGAGAGACAGAGAGAGACAGAGAGAGATAGAGAGACAGAGAGAGACAGAGAGACAGAGACAGAGACAAAGAGAAAGAGAAAGGCCAGCCTCTAGGCTGAGAGCAGTGCCAACCTTTGTCCTGCTTTGAGGGAGCCTCAATTCTGCCCTATTTAGAGAAGGAAACCAGAGGTTTGGGAACACCAGAGAAGCAGCGACCACTTCCAAATACTTCGAGGGAGACAGCAGCTTTGGGGCCTTCTCATGGGATTACTCCTCCGTCCAGGACAACATGCCATAGAAAGCTGGTGCCATTCCCTTCCCCCCAGCCTACACCTTTCAGCTGGGTTTAGGGCACTCAGGAACTGAGCTGAGATTTCTTTAATAAAGCAAAGTTTTTGCTTTGTTTTTAAAATCTTTACTTGTAGGGAGCCCAGAGTGCCAAGGAAACGCTGGGAGGGAAATTAACCCCTCCTCCCTCCCCATCACTCCCTTACCCTCACATAGGCAGCCAATCCAGGTGTTCTCTAGCCTAATGCCAGCCCAAGATAAAGCAGATTGCTGTCTAGACACTTTGGAGGATTCTAAATCCTTGGGATAAGGAGGGCGGCCTTGCCTGTTCATCAGTGTAGGTTCCTCAGTGTGGGTTCATCTGGGACGATGTTCCTTTCCCAGAGCAGCTTCCTCACTCTGGTCAGTTCTCCCTCCATCCCTAATCTCCTCTCTCCGGCCTGAGAGGAAGCCATAAACTTAGACTGGGAGCTACCGACCCTCTCTCCCTCCTGGAGCTCCAGCTAGGGCTGATCCTGCTACTTAAATCTTCCTCAAAGTGTCTTGCCTAGTGCTCTGCTAGTGAGTCAATATTCTAACCCAGGTCTTTTCCTCCCTAAAGTGATGACTTCTGGAGACAACCCTTGAGTGAGGGTCTCTCTGCTTCCAGCTTCCTGGCTAATAAAGACAGGCAGATTTACTCTAGACGTTTTACGAATAAATAATCTCAAAAAAATCTATGACATTCAAGGTTTGTGAAGCAATTTATGTGCATTCCCTTTTGATGCTCTAAACAACTTTGGAGGTGCTCATGTCATCATTCCCATTTTATTGAAGAGAAAGTGGAGATTGAAAGAGGTTGTTTGATCTATCCAGGGTCGCTCCTGTCTCATGCCTTCCCGATTCCCAGTACAGCACTCTTATCCACTGAACCAAGGGCCTCAATTGCCTCGTTTATGTCCTAAAGGGATCGGACTCCGAGGTCCCTCCCATCTTTAAGTAGATGCTCTCTGACTCGAATAATTAAAAATAGACGAAGTTCTTTTCTTAAGGATCCCACGGGAGTGGTTAAGTATTTTTGCTGGATTGGGAAAGGAGAAAGAGAAGGATCTTAGCATAAAATGAGGGGGATGGACTAGAACCGAGGTGACTCCTTGAGATCACCGGATAAACTTCAGAGGATTCTTGACCTTGTGTATTCACTGTATTTAAATCTAATGTTGTAAACATATTTTCTATATTTCAGAGCATTCTTCTGAGAGGGGATCAAGAGCTTCAGCAGACAGCCAAAGGGATCTCCTGACCCTCTTCCCCCGTCCTCTCACCCCCAGTTTCACCGGGAGTTGCTCTCTGGGAGACTGCCCTAATCTCTGACCCTCGTAATTAAGGAGTTTCGGGGTCGTTCCCATTTTTATTTTCCTGGGGACCCCGACTCCAACCGCGAGCCTTTCACACTTCACGGTGAGGTGGGAGCAGTTTTCTCGCCGTCACTTAGCATCCTGGCTGGGCCAGAAGACGTGGCGTATCCCCGCTCAGACGGGCTGCTTCCAAACGCTTCCTCCGGGAAGCGACACATCCACTTCCCACTGGCCATTCTGCCCATTTCGCAAGGTCAGAGGCTACTGGAGTATAAATAACTACTGATCAGAACCAAGTTGAGGAGGGTCTAATAATGGCCGTTGCAATTCGTGTGGAGTCCAGTGAATACCATTATTATCCTTGGGGTGCTGAAAGTAGCCGTTCGGGGTGCGTTACGGCTCCCAAAGCCCTTTTCTCACAGCCTACAGAGAAAGGTAGGAAGTGGGAAGATTATAGCCCCATTTCACAGATGAGGAAATTCAGCCACAGAGTGGAAATTGGCTTGCCCCGGAATTCCCTGTATAACGAATCTATTTTAACCCTAAGAACAGCGAGTCTCGGGAAGGGAAGGAAGAAAGGAAAGGAGTCTCTGCACCGAGCCAAAGCGCGCCGCCAGCCAGCCGGCTCCTCTCAGGCCCTGGGCCACACTGTGGCCCCGGAGGGAGCTGGGAGAAGGCTGGGGGAGATGCGCCGGAGCCCGATTCTCCTTCTGCCCCTTTCCGGGAAGAACCCCCTGATCTCCCCGCAGAGACTTCCGCTCACACGAGCTGAGTGTCTCTGGGGCTCGGAAAGCATTTAGAAGCCGGCGCGAGAGGGAAAGCCTTCCCAAAGTGGACAATTAGATTACGAGGACAGCATGGCCCGGGGGCGGGAGGGACGTGCTAAAAGCCCTTCCGCGCCGGCTCCGGGACCGAAAGTGTTCACACTTCCCGAGGAGCTGCTCGCCCCCTCCCCCCTCCCCTCTGGAGATGGCTTCGCCCGCCTCGAAGGCCGGCGTCCCACTGGTGATAAACACCCGCGGCGGCCCCGCCCTCGCGGTCCCAAACCTAGCGACCCCCAAACCCCGTTTCGCCGCTGCAGGGATCGGCCCGGCCTGGGGCAAGAGCCCCGCTGTGAACAGCCTGTAAACGCCGGCTCGGGCTGAGGAGGAGGCTGCCGAGGGTCTGTGACTGAGGGAGGCCTCCGCTATCCTGGCGTCTCCCCCTCATCTTACAAAACAGGAAACTGAGGCCGAGGCTGAAGTGAGCTGCCCGCGGTCACTTAGGTAATAAGTAGCAGTGGCTGGATTTGAACCGAGCGCCCCTGACTTCCAATCCCTCAACAAGCATTTAAAATAGACCTTCCAGACACTGTACCGAGCACTAGAGAGACTTAGAGAAAACCGCTTCCATTGCACGGGTCTGCTGTCGGGACTGGGGGAGGGGCGTGGAGGCCCCGAGATCCCCCGCTGTCCCGTGAACTGATGCAAAGTGCGACCGCCTTTCCCCCGCTCCTTGCAGAGACTGGGCTTACCCTCGGGGTTCAGCCCTCCCTCCCTTCGGCCTCGCAGAATGCCGACTTCAGCTCAAAGAGGCTGCCCCTTCCAGACGTGTTCTGTAACCCCCAGCCCATCGCAGCTCCTAGCTGGCGCCTCCCCTCCAAATGTCTATTTACTTATAGGTAGTCGGCCTACTTCTGTCTGTTCATGTTTCCTCTGACAGAACGAAAACTCTTTGAAGGAAAAAGATCTCTTTCTTTTCCTTCTCTTTTTTCCTTCCTTCCTTTCCTCCCTCCCTCTCTCCCTCCCTTCATTCTTCCTTCCCTTCCTTCACTCCCTCCTTCCTTCTTTCTTTCTTCCTTCCTTCCTTTCTTTCTTTCTTCCTTCCTTCCTTCCTTTCTTTCTTTCTTTCTTTTTCTTTCTTTCTTTCTTTCTTTCTTTCTTTCTTTCTTTCTTTCTTCTTTCTTTCTTTTCTTTCCTTCTTTCCTTCCTTCCTTCCTTCACTCCCTCCTTCCCTTCCTTCCTTCCTTCCTTCTTGTATCCTCAGTGCCTAGAACATAGTAGGTGCTTAATGAATGTATGTTAATTAATTGACTTAGCTAACTGCACATACAGGAAAATGATCCAAAGTTAGTCTCTTTCTAAGATTCATTTTCTCTATAGGGAAATACTCTTGGAAACTGAGGGGGGAATTTTCAGAGGCAATTTCTTTAACACTTGGGAGACTAGCATCCCCAGCTCCGTGGGGCACTCGGTAATTAATTCTCTGTGCAACACTGGATGAGCCCAGCCTAGTGGACTGGGAAAGATGCCCATGTGCTCAGTCCCTTTCCCAGTCCTTCATTTAACATTAGCTCTTTTTAAAACTTCCTTTTATATGTTCTTTCTTCATTAAAATGTAAGGTCCTTGAAAGCAGGTTTGTCTCCTTTATTGCTTCTCTTTGTACCCCCAGCACTTAGCAAGGTGCACGGAGTATAAGTCAGAAGGAAATAAATGTTTGTTGACCAGCTGACTGAATAGTGCCTGACACAAAGGAGATAGATAAAAATGTTATCTGTCTATCCATGCTTCTACCCATTCAGTTAATCTCTCTCTCTTTTATCCATGTCTCCATCCATTCAGTAAATCTATCTATCCATGTTTCCATCCATTCAGCTAATCTCTCTCTTCTCTTCTCTTCTCTTCTCTTCTCTTCTCTTCTCTTCTCTTCTCTTCTCTTCTCTTCTCTTCTCTTCTCTTCTCTCTTCTCTTCTCTTCTCTCTCTCTCTCTCTCTCTCTCTCTCTCTCTCTCTCTCTCTCTCTCTCTCTCTCTCTCTCTCTCTCTCTCTCTCTCTTCTCTCTTTCTCTCTCTCCTCCCATGTTTCTATCCATTCAGTTAATCTGTCTGTGTGTCTGCCTTTCTATCTATCCATGTTTCCATACATTCAGTTAATCTCTCTATCTATCTCTCTATCTGATCATAGATTTAGAGTAAGGAGGGGTCATTATTTCCACTTCCTCATTTTACTGATAAGGGGAAGTGCTTTGTCTCAGATCTTAAAGGTATTATCATATCCAGGTCAGAACACTGAATTTAGGAGTCGGGATCCAGCATTTTTCCTCAACCTGCATTGCAATTTCTTAAATACCTACAAAGACCATCTCTTTCACCCCCACTCCTGTCTTTTGCCCGAATCCTGCTGTCTTCCCATTGCATCGTGCTGCCTTTGACAGCTACGCCATCCTCAACAAGCATTAAATTCTCTCCTCCTGTCAGGTCTATTATAGGACATGGAATTTAAGGGACACAAGCAATATCTATTTAAAATCTTGGAGTTCTGAAGTAACTTCCAGCTCTAAGTCTGTGATTTCGTGATACTAAAAGGCCATGAAATCTCTAGGTAGAAAAGACTTTAGAAATATTCACTTAGGCCATTTAAGGATAAATAAAAAAGAAACACAGGACTTTAGCGTTCCCTGATTTTATTATTACTTCATTGTAAAAATAGAGACAATCACAGGTTAAACATAAATCATATTAAAGGGTATGCTCAGTTTCAGATATCCTCTGCAAGTGGCAAAGGATCCCACCATGAATGATGCAATGTGACAGTCACAAGGACATTATCAATAACTTAAAATTAAGTGAGCTGCAAGCATCTGTTGATGAAAAGACTGGGTTTTGTGTGTACACACAGAGTTCCTTTTTTAGTCACATACTATCTCTATCACTTGTCACCTCTCAGCTCTTGTTACCTTCTAAGACTATCAAAATTGCACAGGAAGTGCTAATATGCACTGATTAATATGCATTAGCTAATATGCTAATATGCAATTCCCTCCCTGAGAGTTTCCTAAAGCTGTGAAACCACAGGTCTGGTTATTTAACAGAGAAAGCAACTAGACCAGTTTCATTTGCATCCAAGAATGGAAACTTCCCGGGGAGGGAAAGTCTTTCTTTTTCCTCTTGTTTGCATTGCTAGCACTTAGCCTAGCGCCTGACACTTAGCTTAATAAATGCTTCTTGATTGCTGGTTGTTATTCATTGGCACTGGGAGCTCCCAGGTACAGATCAGCCCCTTCTCTGCTGTTGATGGTCTAAAACGTTGGCTAAAGAATTAAGAGGGTAAATAATGGCTTGCCCAGGATCACATAGTCAGTATAGGTGAGAATCAAAGCTTCAACTCAGATCTTCCTGACCCAGAAGCCAGTTCTTGAATGGTGAAGATAAGCTACCTATCAGTTATATAGCATATAATATACACTGTTATACACATGTCGACTTTATATTAGTTCTTATTTATGGAATTGGAGAGACTATATATATATATATTATATATATTGCATGGAAGATCAGCTTCCAAGAGAGGGATCCAATCATGCCTCTGACACAGACTAGCTGTGTGATCCTGGAAAAGTCACTTAACTTCTCCAATTCTGTAAGTTTCATAGAGAGAGTACATTTAAATTAGAAGAAGTATTTGCTCATTAAGGAATTCTCTATAGTAATGAAATTACAGGTTTAGTCACACTCTAGTCATACAAACATATATATGTGTACATGTGTGTGTGTAGCCCCCCAAACACAAAGGCTAAGTAGTTCTAAGTATTTACTTAAATGCTCTTGAAGGAAAGGGACTAGATGGAAGAATTATCAGACTGTGGTGAGTCATAAAGTAAAGTAAAGTAAAAATACATAAAAAATAAATAAAGTAAAACACAAACTATCCTGAACTTCTGTAGAGCCTTCCCTACATCTACAACATATGGGAATAATGCTGGAAAAGGAGGATGAAAGTAATCATTTTGATTCAATTCAGTTTGAGCAGCATTTATTAAGTGCCTCTTACATGCCAGATTCTAGGGAAAAATTAGAGTCCTTGCCCTCAAGGAGCTTACATTCCCATGGGGGAGGAGCGGGGATTACATGTCCAGGTACAAGTAAATACAATCACATGTAAAGGAACTTGGGGAAGGTTTAATATGAAAGGCAGCCTGTGAATAATAAACTTAATTAAATAAACCATTGATTATGGAAGGAAAATGGACTTTGATTATCAGTATTTCCTAAGCTTTTCAATAAGGAGACAAAAGAGCTTAGAAAGTACTTTGGCCAGAAAACATTTCTTTGTCAAGAAGAGAAATATTGCAGTTAAGGGTAGGGAGTCTATGGAAAGTTTGGTGGGAGAACCAGCAAAGCCAGCTCTTCCTCCCAGTTTTTGTAGAGGAAACTGGAAGGAGGGAAACAGACGCGATATGGAACAGATCTTCCAGTATTATTCTAAAGTGCTAATCTTATCACTGTTGCTAATGGAACTTCATTCTTAATACCTCAATACTTATATTATTATGATTTCCATAACTATGAACAAATACACTAATAATCTAGATTTTTTACAGCGCTATCTTTTCCCCGGCAGGATCTGACTTGGGAGTCAGTCTTAAAATGCAGCTTGAAATGATCGGTCAATTCTTGACAACCCTCTCCTGTGTATGTTAAGTGAAGTGAATCAAAGTTTGGGGAACCTGTTCCTGTCACAGAACTCTGGTCCTGTCTCCCACTGAGTAACGACTCCCGTGATTTGAAACAATCATCTATGAACTGTTCCTAAAGGACTGGAGAACACTCATATTGTCCTGGATTCATAAGCTTGTCATGGGATAATCCTCAGAAATAACTGATTGTATTATAATCCATTTTTCCCTTCCCTTCCCATTTATGAATTGTGTTTAAAATCTCTGTTTCCTGCAACAGGAGGAGATCTCCTGTCCAGAAGGACTTCCACTTTGCAAACTGTATTCTCCACTCTAAAAATGATGGATTAAATTGTTAGTAGATCTCTAAAACCTGTCTCTATTTTATGCAGGACCAACTATCCACAGTTCTGAGACCAAGACATCAACATCCGATTAACAACAGCCAATGTGTTATATGAAACAGAGTCAAGGAATTAAGCAAAGAAATGAAATTAGGAAGTGCCTGGGCCCAACCAAATACACGGAGAAGAAATACATGTTGAATGATATATAATTTCTTGTTAAATTTTGTTTTTATTATGTCTTTTACTTTGTTGGATTTATTTATTTTAATTTTTAATAGCATTTTTCCCAAATATATGCTTTTCACCACTCACCTTTGCAAAACTATGAATCAAAATTGTCTCACTCTCTTCCTCTCCCCCTTCCCCAAGACAGTAAACAATTTGATATAGGTTTAATAAATGCAATTGAATGTATTTTTGATTATATTCTTTTCTAACAAAAATGAAAAAAGAAAAAAAACACACCAAATTTAGATGTCATCTGGAAGGCATAATTTTCAAGATCCATAGGGACTGATTTTTAATGTATTTTTCTTTTTAAAATTTTCTTAAAGCTTTTTATTTACAAAACATATGCATGGGTAATTTTTCAACATTGACTCTTGTAAAGCCTTCTGTTCCAAATTTTCCCTTCCTTATACCATCCCCTCCCCTAGCTTTTTCTCTTTCTTTACCTTGTTCTCAGCATATGAGTTACAGCTTTCCTCACTTGCAGAGCCCCCAGCCACCCAAACTCCCTCCCCACCACGGCCTGAGCCTTCTAACAGAGTGGGATAACCACGAGAGCCCTGGACTTAAAGTTGATGAGCCTTGAGTTCCAATCCTTCCTCATATACTCATTAGCAATGGGGTCCTAAGCAAACCCACTTCTCAGAATCTCAGTTTCCTCATCCATTAATTGGGAAAGATAATCCTTAGCTCCCTTCCACACTTATTTTTGAGGAACCATTTTCAGATGATCCGTGCAGGTGATTTCTGCTATGTGGAAAGTTTCAGTAAACTGGGGAAGTTTATGGTTCGGCATAAAATAGAGACAGGTTTTAGAGATCTACTAACAATTTAACGGGGAGGGAATAAAAAGCCTTTCATTGATCTCAAATCACAGCAACTCAGATGTATTTTAGAGTCTTGGAGAGCTGCTGGGACACAGCAAGGGTATCAGAGGCAGGATTTCACGCCAGGTTTTCCTGGATCCAAAGTCATTTCTCTGTTTAACTTACCGCTCTCCTTTGTTTGGTTGTATCTTCATTAAACTTACATGGAACTTTCCTAATTTACTCAATGAAGAGCAAAAAAAAGGTCCCAAAGAAACTCACAGGAGTCATATCAACTCTGTGCTTTAGGGTTTAGGATGTCTTGGAAGATTTCCCATCATGCAAGAACCATTTATTTACCTTTAGGGTGTCCTGAAAGATTTCCCATCATGCAAGAATCATTTATTTACCTTTAGGATGTCCTGGAAGATTTCCCACCATGCAAGAACCATTTATTTAACTTTGGGCTTGACTCATGTGCCTTCAGCCTCAAGGAAGAAGGAACAAGACTTATAATTACCTTTTCATTCTCCTACAAAGTAACAGGAGGTAGAGCTAGAACAGACCTCGAGTCATCTAATATAATGTGCACACACACACACACACACACACACACACACACACACACCTTATAGATGACAAGACTGAGGCCCAGAGACATGATAAGGTTAGCCCAGAGTCACCCAGGTAGTAAGAGTCAGGAACAAGATTTGCCTTCCTCTTCTCTGCCTCCAAAGATAATGTTTCCCTCAAGATGGCTTAAGTCTTCCAAGACAAGTTGGGCAAGCAGACTGCTATTGTCCTTAGCTCTACCCTAAATAAACATGGGGTTTAGTTAAGACTTCTAATTCTCTTTGCTGCAGAAAAACCTCTGTTCTGGACTCCTCACCCACACCCTTCACTTTGGAGAGTGGATTACAGACACTTGTGTTCCTTCCAAGAGGGACTAATCAGAGCCACTGAAAGGGTCAATGATCTCCACATCCCTGAGAGAAAGCCACAATAAAATGCACACTCAATTAGTTGTGGCCTTCTATATGTGGGAGGAAAACTTTTGGGGAGATGATCTATTCCAGTTTAAAATGTTTCCAGGTAAGCATCCTGAAAATCTATGGAATATTAAAAAAAAACATGTATTATGCTCCTACTATTTTCAGACACTGTACTAATCACTAAGGATATAAAGAAAGGCAAAAATCTACTTCTTGTCTCTAAATGAATTCACAGTCTAATGGAAAAGAGGAAAGGAAGGACATGCGAACAACTATACTTGTACAAGAGATAGAGTTTGTTGGAAGAAAGGCACTAGCATTGAGGGGACAAGGCTCAAGAAAGGTCCCTTGAGGGAAGCCAGGATAGAGATATGGGGGAGCATCCCACCTCATGAAAGTGAGAAAGATGGCAAGGAGACTGATACTACTAAGTCACTAAGACTAATATGTGAAGAGAATTAAAGTAAAATAACTCAGGAAAATCAGGCTGGAGAGAGACAGAAATGCTTAAACACTAGTCCAAGAAGAATATAACTAGAAATGTAGGAAGGGACTAAGCTACAAAGGGATTTAAAAGTTAAATAGACAATTATCTATTCCATCTATTCCATCCCCAAAGCAAGAGGGAGCCACTGGATGATCAGACTGGGGCTCTAGAAAGATCATTTTGAGAGCTGTAAGAGTGGAGAGAGACTTGGGAGACCAACCAGAAGGTTTTTATGATTTTCCAGACATAAGAAGATGAGGGCTTGCAGCAGGGCAGAGGAGAATTGGACATATGGGAGATGTTGCAAAGCTAGATGGATGGGACTCGGTAACTTGATGGGTCATGGGGGAATGAGAGGTAGTGAGAGGCTTAGGCTGGCACTCAAGTTACCAACTTGGGTGACTGGAAAGATGGTGGTACTCAACAGCAATAGGGAAGTTAGGAAGAGAGCAGGGTTTGGGAAGGAAATATAATAGTTCAGTTTGGGACATATCAAGTTTGAAATGTCTATAAAACACCCAGTTCAAGATAGTCAATAGAACATTGGAGATGCGAGACTGGAGTGCATGAGAGGCGAGGGCTTGGGGGAGACTGGAGTGCATGAGAGGCGAGGGCCTGGATAAACAGATGTGAGAATCATGCAGAGAGAATCACTGAATCCATGGGAGCTGATGAGACCATGACTATAACAATATTATGAAAGAAGAGAAAGAAAGAAAAGAAAGAGAATCTATGTAGTCAGCATAGATATTGGGCAAAATACTTTAGCAAATACTTTAACCTTTCTGATCCCCACTTTCCTCATCCCTAAAATGAAGGGATCGGATGAGATTGCTTCCAAAGTTTCTTCCAACCCTAAATCTACAACCCTCTGATTTAGTCCAAATTCAAGTGCATAGAATCTCAAAGCTGGTAGAGATCTCAGCCCTTCTCCCAGTCCTCACCCTCATCCATGAACAGAATCCACTTGATTACTTGATTCCAGGAGGGTAAAGCTCTTCCACACTGACACAACTTCATTAACAAGTTTCTCCTGACATTATCTGACTTTTTTTTTTTTCTGAGCAGCTTTTACTTATGGCTCCAGCTTCTTCTGCCTTTTGGGCTCAAGCAGAATAAATCTTAACTCCTCTTCCATGTGACAATTTTTCGGTTACTTGAAGACAGTTTTCTTTTTAAAGATGATGAAATGGATGCCCTGAGAAGTGAAACACATTTTTCTAGGCTACAGAATCTGTTTACCATGTGCTATAACTTGTCAATCATAAGCTCATGTATAGAAGGGTATTAAACAATGGTTTTTAATTTTTTTTATTAAAGCTTTTTATTTTCAAAACATAGGCATGGATAAATTTTCAGCCCCTGCAAAACCTTGTGTTCCAAAATTTCCCCCCCTTCCTCCCTCTCCCTCCCCTAGATGGCAAGCAATCCAATATACTAAATAATGCTTTTTTTAAGAAAAATGTTTTCCAAGATATCTTTAGTTTTTCCATTTTCTTCCTTTCTAGATGCACCCCTTTACTTCCCTCCCTATAAAACCATCCCTCTTAAGAAAGAACAAAAAAGAAAGAAAAATAAGTGACAATTCAATAAAATTATTCAATATGACACCAGCCATACAGTATATTACATAAGCATATTCCTCCACCTCTGCAAAAATAGGTAGACAAAAGCCTAAGAAAAGTAGCTTTAAGCTGGACTCAGAGCTGTGGTCTCATCTGGTCTCTGAGGAAGAGAGGAAAGCGACTGCCCCTTTTGTAGGAAAAACTGGATGACCCCAAGTTCTCTCCACCACACAGAACTTCTGAGTTGTCAGGCTGACTAGCTCACACAGTTTGCTTTATTGTTTTCGGCATGATTTTGTGTGTGAGGTAGCATGGCCGAGTGATCTGACCCCAGCCTTGGTGTCAGAAAGATCTGACCATATATGTGACCTTGGACTAGTCACTTAATTTTGCAGCGGTCCCAAGAAACTCTCCAAAACTGAACTGTTGAGTTGTGAGCTGCCTCCATGGAGAGCGTTGGGAATCGCCACCAAGGAGATCCCTCTCTTCCTCCAAAAAGAGAATGGGGGAAAATTGACAATAAGGAAAAACTATCACTTTTTTTTTAAAAGAAAGGAAAAATGTTGGCAGCAGAGGGAGATGACAGACCAATTAAGTCAGGGGTCAGACACTGAGCCATGAAGTCCACAAATCCATTCAGAAACACCTTCAAGATAATGAGATGTTAAGTGGTAGTCAGGGTGGATTTGCCTCAAACAAATCTTCCCAAACAAACCCATTTCCTCCTTGGTTCCTTTGACCTTTGACACTGGGAATTTGGATTTTTCAGATGTCTCCTCCCTCCATCACCAGGAAGCTTCTCTAATGCTCTGATTGATTCTCATTCAAAAAGACAGAATAGACACTCAGTTGGGTTGAGCCCCTTTCATTTGTCTGACGGCAGAGATTTGGAACCAGTCATTTCTCCAGGGTCCTTCAGTCTCTGGGATTGTGGGATTTATTAGTCAGAAATGGCCACCCACTTCAATATTTTCTACATGGTTCGGAACACTGGTAGTTCTCAGTAGCGGTTGCTAAGAAGTAGGAGCATCTGGGCAGGTGCTCCCACCAGAAGTGTGGTTAGCATGAGCTGTCCTGGGCTCCAGCCGGGTGTAGATACGCAAAACAAGACTAAAGGACACGCTCCCTGCCCCCTAGCAGCTTACACTCTGAGAAAGACAAGAAATAAGAAAGGAGAAGGCAATAATATCAACTGCCATTTCAAAAACTACAATAATCTCATTTGAGCCTCAAGGAGTTGCCACAAAGCTATTTTCTGATTTTCTCCGAATCCCAGCTAAAATCCCTTCTGCTTCAAGAAGCCTTTCTTAGTTCCGCCTCATCTTTGTCCCTGCTGTTGATTTTCTCTCCGATAATATTCTTATTATTATATTCATTCATTCATTCGTTATTTATTCATTCATTATTTTTATGTTCATTATTTATTTTTATTTATTCTTTTTACATAAGGGAATATAGTTGTTTGCCTGGTTTCTCTCCCATTAGATTGGGAGCTCCTTGAGGGAAGGTATTAGTTTTTGCCTTTGTATCACCAAGGCTTAGCACGGTGTCTGGCCGGTCAAAGTGTTTGAAGTATGTTTATATCCAATATCACATCTCAGGAGGATAGAAGGAACATTAGATCAGTCATTAAAAGTTTTGGTCTGCACTCCTTCTTGAGTCACTTAAAATCCTCTTAGTCTGTTTCATCATCTGCAAACTGGACATTGCAAGAATTAATAGGATTATATCACCGGGTTGTTAAAAATCCCAGAATTTGGATCAGAAAGTGCCCTTTAAGACCATCTTGCCTTTAAAACCCATTTTACAGATGAGGGAACCACACACCTCGACAGCCTTCCATGGAGGAAGCCAGTCTCAAGCCTGGTCACCCAGGGCCACTCTGTGGTCCTTTCCAGACGAGATATCGCCTTGTCAATCATGAAGGCCAATTTTTGGCCAGGGCAAAGTTCCTCTGGGTGAACGCCTTAGTTGAGTTTGTTCATTTTTAGCATTTCCCAATGGATCTTGGCGCTCACTAAACTGCAGAATTTCAAGGGGGCTCAACAGTCACTGTGAAATCCCTACTCATTTTTGTGAATATCTACCCAACTTTCTCAGGTTTTTCTGTTCACGTTCTCTTTTCAGAATTGACCACAGTACTTAAGGGATATAAACTGATGGAAACATAGATTTAGAGCTAGAAGGGACTTTAAGAGGCCACGTGACCTACCCCACCTTCCATTATACATATGAAGAAACTGAGACCCAGAGAAGGTAAGGTACACAACTTCTGGGTCAGCAAACTGACAAGTAATTTAACCTTAGGAACAAAGACTGGGGTTGGGTAAAGCAGGCCGATGATGGAATATAGCTTCGAGCGGAGACAGCAATAATTTTAAGGTCCCCTGACTTGGGGTGTTTCTGTTCTAACAATCTGTCAGTGACGCTAAAGTTTTCGGGCTTTGGAATCTGCGATCCCGAGGTCCCCCCGCCAACTTTGGAGTGCTATTGTTTGGACAATGGTGTCCATCGATGCTTATAAAAGTCTTCTGGCCTAGGAATATAATATTTCTTCCCTTAGATTTAGGGCAGATATATTAGTGCTCCTGAGGCTATTGGTCTGACAGGCTTATCTGTCAATGATTCTAAAGTCTTCTGATTTTTGGATAACCCTAGGTCTTCTGGTCAGTGATAACCAAATTCCTGAGACCACTCCTCAGTTCTACATCTGGCCATAAAATTAGCATAGCAGTGACACGAAGAATTGGATAAAAGGGTCTCCTTGCTTCTGGTTCTTCGCTAAATTCATTTGGAATTTTGCCCGCTTCAATTGGCGTTGCAATTACAATAAACTCTGCCCCTTGACTTGGAGATGGGTTCAAGCCTAAAAACTCTTTTTGAAATACCTCGCAACATTGGTCTGCGATCCCCAACTTTTGGGGGTCCCCTTCTCAACCTCAACACTCGGAAGACTCAAAAAACAGCCGACCATCTTCCTCCTCCTCAGTCAGCTCATCTTCCTGCCCTTTTATGGGAATCTTTCAATGAGCCCAAGCCCAGGTACTTAGTTAAAGGGGACGCATCACTTCGCTGGCAATGGGCCAGCAGGGGCCTTTGAGGATGTCTTCTAATTCCTCCTGAAGGGAGCAGGAGGCTTGGGGTCCCCAGGCTCACAACTGTCTGCCAACCTTCAGTCACATTCAAGATTTTGAGTGGGGAAAAAAGGTGCAGCAGCCTGAGCAGCTCAGTTTCCCAGGATTAATGGGCCAGCCTTCACTTTGAATCTCTCACCTTGCTCAGTTTTCCATTAATACAGGGAAAATTATTAATCAAAGTTGATTTTTTTTTAAAGCCAGCGTGGCTTTTATCCCCGCTTTTGGGAGTCATCCCTAAAAATTCTCCTCCCTAGTGATTCTTTTTTTCAAATTAAACATCTGGGGGGGAAATCCCTGAAATTTCGTGAAGATTTCTTTTGGCCGTCCCAAAAGGGACCGTCATGGTTTCAGAGAAGGACTACCTGTTCTTCCCGAGCGCCTCTGGGTCATATGTCAGAGGGAAAAGTCTCCTCGTATGAGATCTGACAGGCATGCTTGCATGAGGAAGCCAAGAGGAAACCCGCCGTTCATATGACTAATTAGACAGACTCCATGCTGGGCTGCTCTTTTTGATGCTGGTCCCGGGACTAATTGTTAGTTTGTTCCTCAGTCAGGGGAGGTGGAGTTCAAATGGCCGGGCATTAGCATTCCTGACCCTGGACTGATGCAAAGTGACAGGGAGCTGGAGGAGGAAGAGGGGCTCCGGGGGGACGTTTCCAAGTTGTTGAATAGGAACGACTGGAGTACAAGGAACAGAATTCAAAGGACTGCGATTGTCACTAGAGTCACCAGTGGTTCTGAAAACTGCCCAGGAAACTGAGGCAAACCTTGTCCTTGGATCTTGAAGAGCTTCTATGGTCGTCCGAATGACCAGAATTCCATGGGAAAATGGAGTGAAAACGTGGCTTAATAGATACAGAGCCAGGGAGCCTCCGGGTCACTTGCTATGACTGGAAATGAGTCAGTCTTCCAGCCTCAGTTTCTTCATCTGTAAAAGCTGGTTGCTAATAGGACACCGATTTAAGTGAGAGTCTATATACTCTGACAGACCCCTTAAGTGAGGAGAGTGGTCACTTAATCTCTCCATGTTCCAAGTTCTCTAAGACAAGGAACCGCAGAGAAGGTGCCGATTTGCACATTGAAGGAAGCTTCCTTACCTGGGAATTCCCTATAATAACAATTCTCAAAGGTTTTGGTCTCAGAGCCCCTTTATATACTTAAAATTTACTGCAGACTTCACAAAAGCTTTTGTTTATGTATATCTGTCAATAGTTATTGCATTAAAAATGCAAATATCAGAGTATTATTATAAAAGTAGTCTTGACCCCATAGATCCCTTCAAAGGCCTCCAGATTATTCCTTGAGAATTCTGTTTTAAATTAAAGAAATTCCAGGGCCCATCCCCATCACCTGTGCAACAGGTAACTCACTGGATAGAGAGCTGCTCCTGAAGCCGGGAGGAACTGAGTTCAAATATTTAGCTTCAATTCAATTGGATTCAAAAATTCAGCTTCAAATATTCACTTACCCAAAGTCAGTTAGCCTTTTCTTGCCTCTGCTTCTTCATCTGTAAAATGGGGATAATAGTAGCACTTAGCTCCCAGTGTGGCTGTGAGAATCAAGGCACCTAGCAAGTCTGGAAGTGATGTATAAATGCTGGCTTTTGTTCTTGTTAAATGGTGTTCAAATAGAGAGAGAAGTTCTTAACAATGGGCCCAGAGAGTGTATCACCTCCAGAGAGGAAAAGGCCAGCTCCACCTTTCAAGGCCTGAGTTTCCTCATCAACCAAATGATAGTTAGATTTGATGAACTCATACTTAACCAGAGAGAGCCCAGACTATAGACCCATTTCCCCAAGCTTATTGATGCACACGTTTTAAATAAAATACTAGCAAGGAAATTATAGTCACATATCACAAAGATCATATACTATGACCTGCAGGGATGCAGAGCTAGTTAAAAATTAAGAAAACTATCAGCATAATTGGTCACATCAATAATAAACTATTATAGATATATTACATATATTTTTATATTTCATATATATGACAACTAGTTGTGCTATATAATCGTGATAATAGAAGAAATGATGAGCTAGTTGATTTTAGAAAAACACGGAAAGGCTTGCAAGAAATAAAGAAGAATGAAATTAGCAGAACTAAGAGAACAAAGAACAACTTTGAACAACTCTTAAGTATTATAAATACTTAAATCAACTACAAAGGATCTATGAAGGAAGATGCTATCTACCTTCAGGGAAAGAACTGATAAATAGAAGTATGCATAGTATAGTTTTACATATATAAATATATATATGTATGTGTGTGTGTGTGTGTGCGTGTATACACATCATACAGACACACACATACACCTATACACTACAGAAGTGCAGCCTTCTGTAGTGCAGGATGCAGAGAAAAGGAGATACAAATTTTTAAAAATGCATGATAGAGAACAAGAGAAAACTTAAAAAGAAGCACAAAAAAGCAGGATAGCTTTGAAAATGATGTGTAATGTTTATTACATAGTTGGTTTTTTTTTGTTTTTTTTAAAAAGTAAATGGTGTGAAATGAAGATTCGTAGTTTCATATTGAATCCCCTTTTTGAGTTGTGCTTGTGTGAAAATGTGGAGTTTTCTTTGTCTTTTTGTAGTTATGTTCAAAAAGGAATAAAAATAAAATAATAAAAAATGACAAGCAGGATGATATATATATATATGTATATAGAGAGAGAGAGAGAGAGAGAGAGAGAGAGAGAGAGAGAGAGAGTTGTTGAATTCTGAATACAGTGAAGCAGACTTTAAAAAACACTATTTTTTGTTGTCTTATTTTGTTTCTTTTCTTTTGCAAAATGGCTGATACTGAAATATGTTTGTTATGACTTCACATCTATACTTGAAATTAAAATGCTAGCTTTCTTAAGGGTGGCTAAGGGGAAAGAGAGAATTTGAAACTCAAATTTTTAAAAAATGGTCATGGCCAGGATCACCCAGCCAGGATGTGTCAGAGGAAGCCCTCAAACCCCAAAATTTCTGGTACTGATCCCAACTGAATGTGTGCTGTCCTATGATACCTTTCATGATTAATCTTATTAACAATATACCCAGGAAGTTAATTAGGTGGTGCAGTAGATAGAACACTGGGTTTGGAATATGTGAAGAGCAGCAAAAGCAGAACTCACATTGTACCTTATATGTCATAGCTGGGTAAGTCACTTAACCTCTTTGTGTCTCAATTTCCTCATCTCTAAAATGGATGTGATGATAATAACATCTATCTTTCAAACTTGTTAAGAATTAAATGAGATAATATATGTAAGTACTTTGCAAACTGTAAATTTTTATTATTATTATTTTTTGTTATTCTCAGATATATTTATTTTTCACAGAATAGGAAAAAAATTTTACAAAGAAAGAAGAACACATACTTACAAAAAACTGGAACTTTTAAGTTCTTAAAGATCCTTGCCTGTATTATCTCATCAGAGGCACAAAAAAACCAAAACAAAACAAAACAAAAATCTTATGAGATAGGTCCTACAAGTATTATTATCGACATTTTACAAATGGGAGAATTGAGGGTCATTATGGGAGAAGTGTTAGCAAATGTTAGAGGTAGGATTTGAACTCGGGACTTCCTTATTCCAAATCTAGCACTTTATTTTCTACGCCATTGTGTATCCTGATTATTACTGATAGAATCATGATTAGGATTCAGAGCTAGATTCTCTATTGCTTATAATAAACATCCTTTCAAGGATTTGCCTTGTTGAAAAGATGAGGTTTTCCCTTTCAAGTAGCAAATCTGGATGCCATTTTTATTTTGTCTTGTTTTATTTTGAGAAGGTCGGGGCTCCCCAGTCGTTGTGGTTACATCTGATATTCTTTTTTTGTGGAAAAAGCATCCGGGCAGTGATCAAGCTACCGCTGATTTATCTGGTTGTTGGGGCGTTGATTTCACATTTGCTATTGATTGAAACATTCACTTAATTCTCGGTTATAGAGATCCCGATGTCAATGTCGGGTTTTAATTGATGATAGTCTCAGCCACAAGAGATAATCGGACTTTACAGAATGCCTTCAATGTGGGGGCAATAACGTTAATAGCCCTTTAATTTGTATGTTTTATAGCTGTGGCTACAAGAATCATGGAGTCAGCCATGGGAGAAGAGAAGGCTCTGTCTGAGGCCATGAAATGGAGAAAGGCTTTGAGGTAGCTCACCCCCTTCTTGGAATAGCTATTAGACAAAGGAGAACTTCACAGTATGTTATAGCTGGAAAGAACCCTAAAAGTCATCTAACTCATATCCCCTCGTTTTACAGATGAGGTAACTGAGGTGGAGCTATATAAGTGCCAAGGTTGCACAACTACTTTGTGGTAGAACCAGGATGAAAATAGCTTGCTTCCATTCTCCAAGGCCATGGATGCCCAGCATATGTAACCCAAGTGTTAAATGGAGCTCCTAGACCCCTTCACTCATGTTTTTGACCTTGAAGACGGCTTCTATAAGCACGGGGCTTACTCCGAGAGAGTCTCTTTGGGGAGAGTCTCCCCAAATCTTTGGGGCTTTTTGAAGTAGAATCATGTCTAAGATATTTGATTCAAGAAGAGAACATGGGGGGTTTGAGTCCAAGCTCTGTCATTTATAAGCTTTGTGACTCGAAACAAGTCACTTCCCTCAGTTTTTTCATCTGTAAAATAGGAGGGTTGAGGTACCTCTGAATGACCTCTGAAATCCTGTTTGGGTCTAAATCTATAATCTTATTTGCCAACAAATCTTTGACTAAAAAGCACATATATAACAAAGTACAAAGTCACAGAGACAAAGCTTGCCTTTAATCTCAGTAAGCAAAGCAATAGGGCCATTTTTTTCTCTCTTCCCAGAAGGCCTCGGACCCTACCTCCAATTGGTTCCTCACATAAACAAACTCAAAACCCCAATAAGGAAAGTCCCTGTAGTGTGAATGGATCTGGGGGTTGGCTGGAACAGCATCCGCTGTGCCTCCTCGCTCGCTTCCTGTGATTCCAGGGGCGAGTTTATCCAGTTGCCTTCTAGGTCCCAGTCCTGCATCACTTGACACTGACTGTCAGGGAGAGATCAGGGTAGTTCTGGCCACATCATCTGACTCAGAGACACTGTCAGGGAGCCAGCTGCTAGTGTCTCTATCCCTGCTCTGTCATTACCAATCAGTGCCATAACTTGCCAGATGCCCCCGCTATCTTACCTTCTTATCCACAAGCGTAGCTCGCCTCCTTCCTCTGAGTAATCCCTGTTTTCCTTCAGTCTCAAGCCCATTGAAATATGGGAAAGTAAGTCCTTTCCTATCAACAGTCTGATTATATACACGTAATCTATGTTTATTACATAGTATAATTATATAGAGATTTATTTATAGAATTTATATAGATATGGGTAAGAAGAAGATATATAGATATGGGTATATATACATATGCTGGAGAAGGAAATGATAAATTACTCCAGTATCTTTGACAAGAAAACCTCAAATGGGTCACGAGGAATTACTCGTGATTGAAATACTAAACCACAGCAACAAAAATACATGTAAATATAAATTTGGGTGGTTCAAGTCTGCTTTGGGGACCCAAATTATGTTGTGTTAACTAAAAATCTTTCTTTATAAAACAGAATAATTAATTGTTACATCAATAAATATTCTCAAGTTTTATACATCAGTAGATATTTACACTCTTTTAAAACTTAAATTAGAGAAGAAATTTTTACAGAGAGAGGAGAGTCTCTTGTCTTACCCAGGCTGGAAAGGTAGAGGCTAATCATAGGCTCAATCCCACTCTGATAAGCATGGGTACTTCACCTGCTCAAGTTCCTTCCTAAGGGGGATGATCTTCCTGAGTCCCCATTCACCAAACAAATCTACAGGAGCATCAGAAGGAAGAGAAATCCTTCTCTGATGTTCCCATGGAAGGGGAAGGAGATCAGTACAATCTCACCACATTGATGCTAAATGGTGCAAGCCCTGAGCTTGAGGTCCACCAGACTCAGCACCGCCCCCGCTCCCAGGGTAACTGAGATTAGGGAACATGCCCCGTATCCATCTGTTTTCACTCTGCCAGAAAGAACCTTTCTAATTAAGAGCTTAATGAAGGTTTAAATGATGTGCCCAGAGTCACATAGCTAGTATGACAATCACTATGTGCCCTATGGGCTTTATATATATATATTTTTTTCTTTTACTTTTCTTAAGAGTTGGGCTAAGGGTCTATTATCCTTGCAAGTTCTGTTTAGTAAATCCTTTCTTTGTGAATTTATGAAGATAGAACTGATCTCCTTTCCCTTCCATGAGAATGTCAGAAAAGGATTTCTCTTTCCTCTGATACTCTCGTAGGCACCTTGGGATGCTTGACTGAAAGTGAAGAGGAGAATGAGATTCATTAGTTGCCCATACTTATATATTTTCTCAGTGATGTGTTTCCAACTTGGTCATCATTACTCTGAGTTGTATATTTGGATACTAAGGTCTCACTATTGCATCACTCCTTAAAGAAGAGTTTATTTCTGAGCTGTCTTCCTAAGCAAAACAAAACAAATCTTTATACTCACTAAACCCTCCTTCTAATTCACCTAGATGGAATTGGTCATTTACATTTATTGTCAAAGGTCAAAATATGGCTATCTTATTTCATTCTAAAGTTCTGGTTTCAGGTTCATTGTAGAGCGCCAGCCAATCAATCAGTCAGCATTTGGTAAGCACCTTCTATGAGCTGGCGATGGCTTGGATATTTTGGTCCACGTGGGATGTGGGCATCTCTGCCAATGATCAGATCCATCCAACTGGTACTTGTTCTTTCCATGTTCTCCCGTCACCTTCGGCTGAGGGTCCGCCCATTTTGGGGGGTCGGCTCTCCTCCAAATGCCTTCCATCGCGTGGTTGCCATGTGGCTGTCCCTCAGCTATGGCTCCCATTGGCTACAGACCCCGCCCTTGTTTTCTCACCCTCCATCTCTCCAATGAGGTCATTTTCACCACGTTTCTTCTGCAGTTCCTCCTTGGCAACGCGTTGGAGGCTGCTCCCATCCACCATTAGTCTCTCTGTTGCCCTTTGGGTGACCCTCGACTTTAATGCTTTGGAGACTGATGTTCCAGGACTTGCCGCCGAGCCTATCAATGGATGTATATTGTTGTCAAAGAGATGAGCCTTTGTTTCAGGGAGAAGCTTGAGTCATGAAAAGCATGGTGTAATTTCCCAAAGGCCATCCAGCCCACTCACCCCTTCCTGTTCGACTCTGAGGCCATTTCACTGTCCATTTTCGGTGTTGCTCAAGACACGGATACCGCATCCAAAAACATCAACGTTCTGTGTTGAAATGGCTTTCGTTTGGACAACTGGTAAGCCTCATCTGAAAGCTGGATTTCTTTATAAAGAATGAATTTATTTTCAAGAGCATGATCCCATGTTCCAGTTTACATAGGCCAGACTTCCAGAAAAGAGTGAGCACGACATCGCGGCCTTGAACTCCTGCCTCTGACACTTAGTGGCTATGACGTGTTCCTCAGAAGGTCACACAAACTTTGAGTCCTCTGGGCAACGCTTTAAGACCATAGGTTCTGTACATTGGCAGAAAAGGTGCCAGGTTGCATTGGTAGAGCGAATTTCCTTACCTGGGAGTTCCCAATGACAAGGACATCTCAAGTTCAGTTTCTATCCCTATACTTCCAATTTAAAAAAATTTCCAGGAAAGGTTTTGTTCAGCCAGGATATACTATGTAAGATACACTATTAAATTTATAAACATTCATTCAGCTCCCACTATGTACCAAGCACATATGAGGTGTGGGGAAGACCAAGACATAAATTAAATATAAATGAAAGCCCCTGTTCTCAGGGAGCTTATATTCTACTGTGTGTGAAGTGCAAAATCTAGTCCTGAAAAGTGAGCGCTTCTGTAAAGGGCTGAAACGCTTGAGTTAATGCACTGAGGTTGGACAACCGAGCACTTAAGGCTAACTACCGATGGGACAATACTCTATAACATGTGCTTGGAAAATGGCCCTTCCCACTATCCTGTGCTGGCTCGATAATTGGTGTATACAGAGAATTGTAGGAGGGACTAGGGGGTGGAGTAAGACAAGCCAGAGTCATTTCTGGGTGGAAGACAAAGAAGGTCAAGGAGATTCTGCTTCCATCCAATTCAATCTTACCTCTAAAGACCAAGAATAGACACCAAGGACTTTTGCTTATCCTGACTCTGGCTGATTCTAAGGTCTCCAGGGGGCTAACGCAGTCTTCACATGCTTCCAAAATCAATTTTCTCTTTCCCTATCTTTGATCTCTTACCCTAATGCTCTTGAGACTTCCCACCTGAATTCTCTTCTACTTGCATGATACATCCATGAGCTGGGATCATGGAGTGATTCAAAATGTCATCAGACACCTGATGAGGAAACTGAGGCAGACAGGGTGAAGGGAATTGCTCAGAGTCACACAGCAACTCACCAAGAGGAATCTTCCTGACTCTGAGCCTGGTACTCTAACTACTGCAGTACCCAAGTGCCCAAAGAGGTAGATGCTATTATTAGTATCATTGTAGAAATAAGGGAAATTAAGGCAGGGAGAGGATACATCTTATCCCAGATCACACAGCTAGTAAGTGCTTAAAGCCAGATTGAACTCAGATATTCCTGACTCCAAGTACAGCGCTCTATCCCCTCTGCTCCTAAATGGTCCTATAGAAAGATCCAATCTGGTGCTGGATCAAAAGTCATAGTTCACAAACATTCTTAATATTCCTTCCCACAAGTCCTACTTTTATGACTTATTATGGCATCCTCTGACAGCTTCTACCAAGTTTTTTAAAAGACTTCTATTATGATCCTGGTTAAAGACTATTTCTACCACAGGAGCAGTGTAACCTAAGTATAAAAAGACTCATTACCATGATTAGCTCTTGGTTATGGTGACTCATGAAACAAAGAAAACTACAAAATAGCCCTTATTCCTTTGTGGCTCCCATTTGCTTCCACAGTGATGTGACATAATGAGAGAGAAGGGAGCAGAGGGTGCTAAAAATTGCTATTTTTAGACACTAATAAACACTGATTTCATCCTTGGTTCTCTAAACGTCCAACAACCAATGAGTTGGATTTTGTCCAGTGACCGATGAGTCAATGTACAATTGGAGGAACTAAACCACATCGGTATTGACATTTTCATAATAAACAAGACCAAAAGACAGAAGGAATTGCAAGTAAATTGAAAGATGTCTCACATGTTGGAGAATCATAAAGGAGTGGGTTTCATCATGCAATCAATGGCGATATCATCTTATCTGGCACTGCTCATGAGGAGCACAGGCAAAGAAACTGCTAATTCGATTAGACAAGCATTAATTTTTTCTTGATCTTGTGTCACTTAGGTGACCTTGTGCAAATCCCTCCAGTTCTGAGAGCCACAGTTTCCCCCTCTGTAAAAAGAAGAGATTTTATTGCAAAGCATCTGAGGTCCTTTCCAGCTCTCAATCTAAGAGTCTATATCACTTGGACATGTCATACAGTCTCACTGAGCCTCAGTTTCCTCCTCTTTAGAAGTAAGGGTTGGGACTAAATTATTTCCAAGGTCATTTCTTTTTCATTTATTTTAGTTAAGTTTTAAAATTTTAATGGTCTGTTTCTCTTCTTCCCCTCTCTTACTAGAGAAGATGACCCATTTGACACAGATTTAAAACCGTGTAAAACTATACGGTGTGTATTTCTTTTTATCTGTTTTTTCTCTTCCTTCGGAGATCTTTTATAGTTGATTCGAGTATTTACTCAGAAAAACTTGATGGTTCACACTTATTCTTCAAACAACATTGTTACTGTCCACAACATTCTCTTGGTTCTACGGGCTTTCCCTTTTCCCCATTTCATGCAAGTTTCCGAGATCTGTTCCAGCTCTGAATCTATGGCCTCGTGATGCTTGGAGAAGGACCATGGACCCTGTGGTCACTTCAGGTTTGTGCTGTTCCCCTTATTCTGTAAGAAAAATGCCTGAGTTTCTGGCTGGGACCATGTCATGATGAAAAGATCCAGTGATCATACCAGCTCTGAGATCAGTCTTTTGTTTTTTTAAATTTTTTAATGGCTTTTTATTTATAAGATGGGTAATTTTACAGCATTGACAATTGCCAAACCTTTTGTTCCAATTTTTCCCCTCCTTCCCCCCACCTCCTCCCCTAGATGGCAGGATGACCAGTAGAAGTTAAATATATTAAAGTATAAATTAGATACACAATAAGTATATATGACCAAACCGTTATTTTGCTGTACAAAAAGAATCGGACTCTGAAATATTGTACAATTAGCCTGTGAAGAAAATCCAAAATGCAGGCGGACAAAAATAGAGGGATTGGGAATTCTATGTAGTGCTTCATAGTCATCTCCCAGAGTTCTTTCACTGGGTGTGAGTGGTTCAGTTCATTCCTGCTCCATTGGAACTGATTTGGTTCATCTCATTGCTGAAGAGAGCCATGCCTATCAGAATTGATGAGACCAATCTTTTATTCCTCTTAATACTTTTTCATCCCTGTCATTTTTCTTTTAACAGAAAATTAGGGAGAGCACATTTCTTTATGCTTTAGCAGAACTTTGGATCAGAACCAGGATTTGGGTTTGTGATAAAATCTCTCAGCTCTCATGTACTAATAGCTTCCATGTGAGAAACAATAATGAAATCACAGATTCCCAGAATTGGGAGAGACCTCAGCAGTCACCTAGTCCAACCCATCCCTGGACAATAATTCCCTCTGTAACATACCCAACAAGAGGTCATTCATGTCTGCTTGAAGATCCCCAAGGATAGGAACTTAGAGTACCTCTCTGGCAACTCATTTCACCAGTGGACAAGTCAGATCCTTAAGGATATCAGATGTTGTGATTCTATTTCTTTTTTTGGCTGAGGCGATTGGGGTTAAGTGACTTGCCCAGAATCACACAGCCAGGAAGTGCCAAGTGTCTGAGACCAGATTTGAACTCAGATCCTCCTGACTTCAGGACTGGTGCTCTATCCATTGCACTATCTAGCTGTGATTTTACTTCTGAATGCAAATTCTGAAGAGGAAAATCTAAATTGTCTTCTTTCAACTTCTTCCCATGGCTCCTCTTTCTTCTTCCTGAAGTCAAAAAGATGCTTCCTTACCCCTGCTTTCCCCATTCTGGCCCCATATGAATCTTTTTTTTCCAGATTAAATACGATCGGTTTCTTCAAGTAGTCCTCACAGGGCATTAACTCAAGGCCCTTCACTATCCTAGTTGTTCTCCATTGCTAGGGATGCTCCCCAGATTGATAATGTCCTTCTTAAGCCATGGTGCCCAGATGTGCACACAATGCTCTAGCTGTGTCTGAGTGGGACATAACATAGGAATGATCAATCCATTATTCTCGGAAATTTTGTCTTTCTTAGGCCGATATTGCATTAGCTTCTTGGGCCTCCGCATCATCCTGCTGATTGATTCACATTGAATTTGCTGCCCATTAAGATTCCAGGTCTTTTTCAGACAAACTATGTCTAACCATGTCCCTTCCCCCACCCTGTATTTCTGAAGTTGACTTTTTGAATCCAGATGTGAGACTTGACATTTATTCCTATCTGCCTTCACTTTATTCCGTGAAGGCCGGTACTCTAACATGGCTAGAACTTTCTGTAATTAGCATCCCTGATGTGAGCTCTTTTGTCTGCTAGTTTTGTGTCATCTGCCAAAAATAAAAGAGAAAAAATCATCTTCCTCAGTGCTTGAGCATTACCTTTCCACAGTTCTTGCTCCATGGGGAAACTTCATGAGTGGAATTGCTTGCCAGTTATGGCTCCCTCTTCTTCCAGTGAGGGTCAGTGACACATCCTTCATGAAAATCCCTCTCCTAACACAGTTTGTGGAAGGTACCACTGATGAAGGGCTCACTGTTCACACTGACAAGGAACGTCTACAACAGGGGATGCTTCTTGTCAGATCGGAAGGTTACTTACTTTAAACAAGGGAGCCAAGAGTCATGTAGAAGAGCAGAGACAATCCAAGATTTGGGGTTAGCATTCGTATATTAGTCATTATGCAAAGTCTGTAGAGACAAATGGGGTAGAAGACAGAAGAACTGGGGGAGCCCTCCAGCAGATCCAGGTAGGCCTGGGGGACGTGGGGAATCTGGTTACATGGGCTCCTTTCCTTGTGTTTCCATGTTCTCCTATATTGTACGTGTCTACTGGCAATGTCTTGTGCATCAGACTATTTGAGGTTTTAGGTGCAGATGTCGTCAGAGAATAATGACAGAGAGTGATGACCTTATTCTGTAGGATCGACGACAATTGTATCCTTGTCATGCAACATTTCCTGCGTTCTCATCTCTCAGATGTGAGCGATTCTCATGCCAAACCTTCTCCTTGTCTACTCTAATTCTACAGAAAACCACCACACCGGGGCCCAGCTCTGGAGCTGAACTGTTACCCTGTAGCCAGTGTGTACACCTGCTGCCAGTACCTGTGACACATCTTGTCTTTAGGAGACAGAGAGAAAAGTTATACAACAGCCGCAGGGTGCATCATTCCTTATGTAATGGCCTGGAAGCTGTCACCTAAGGGCCACCTTCGGAACCGCTCTGCTTCCGCACGAGGCTGGGGTACGTGTGTGGCAGATGGGGCTGGGGGTGGCGAACATGATTCCCTCTTCAAGCTCACAAACAACCTGAAACCGATACCACAAATTGGAAAGTCACATGGCGTACAATGCTCATTGAAAGAACCATTTTTTTTTGTTTTTCTACAGCCTCCGATGTCCCCAAACAAATAATCCCCATCATCTTTTTTGGGGGGAATGCACTAAACATGTGTGATTTCTTCAGTGTAGGCAGCTTCCAGTGTCAAAAGTCCCTCTACCAAATCAGACTATGACAAATAGATGGTAGAATTTAGTACTTGGAAATAGAAGGAACCTTAGTAGCCTTTGAATTTAGCTTCCACATTTTACAGATGAGAAAACTGAAGTCCCCAACATTTCAGTGATTTCCCCAAAGTCTCATGGGTAATAAGTGATGGAACCAGGAGTCGAATCCAACACCTCTGACTCTAAATGCAGTAACTAGCACTTGTGAGCTTCAGTTGAATAAATCCTAAAGTCTTAGGGAGTTACCTGATGCACAGTCTAATCTGTCCCCCTCCTCATTCCCATTCCCACCTCCAACTTTACAAGTTTAAGCTGAGAGGGGATTTGAACGCAAACCTTCCCATCTCCAAATTTGGTGTCCATTTCACCCAGCTGCCTCCTTAAAGTCCTTTTTAATACATGGGTAAAATTCAGATGGATTAACTAAAACAAGATTGATTTTTTTTCCTCCCAGACTCACTACTAGGTTTCTAAAGATATTCAGAGCATCGAGAGTGAGCCAGAATTCAATGATTTTTCACTTTGAATGTCAAGATTGTCCCTTTAGTGTTTTATTTTAATATTTTGCCCAACATTTTGTTCTTTACATTCCCCACGTTAGCCCTGCTGATTGTGTTGTTATTGTTATTTAAAATAATTACTTAGCCCAGCAGATGCCCAGTCTGTATCTGATAAAGGCTAAATGTTGTTAATGGTGCTCAGGTTTCAGCAGCAGGATATGTTACCTAGGTCCCTAACTCCCGTGGCTAAGTTCTTCCTGCAGAACAGGGGATAAAATGTCCTGTAAAAATTTGCTTTTGAAAATTAAATCATCCTAAGCATCCTGGGAGATTACAATCAACTGTGGCCAGTCTCGTCCTTTTGGCAGCACAGGTCCACAGATTCAGGAGAGCTTGGTGGACATTTAATTCAGTCTTTTCCTTTCACAGCGAAGGCAACTGAGGCAGCCCAGAGAGATCAAGGTTGTGCAGATGGCCAGAACCATGATTTAAATTCATCTCCCATCTCCAAATCTGGGGCTTATTCCATTAAACCAAGCTCCCTCTTTGTCAAGGAAAGAGCAGTGGATTTGGAGACCAGAGACCAGATTCAAATTTGATTTTGCTCCCTTTCTGCCTCTATGATCTTCAAGTCAAAGGAGATGACTGGGCTAGATGGGCCATCCTTTCCAGGTCTAATTCTACTACCCGACGCCACCTTACCTGTTGGGGCTTAGATTTCCTCACCTATAAATTGAGGATGTTTGACTAGATGATCTTAAAGGCCTTTTCCAAATGGGAATTTGACCCTTCTACAAAGTAATCTCTAACTAGAACACTTCTGCCACTTATACTTCAGATTGGGATTTGATTTTGGGCCAAGAGAACTGAAGGATGGATTGCTGGAAAGATCAGCAGCTCAACAAATCGAGGTGCATCCCCTGAACATGGAGGTGACACAAATACTAATTAAAATAACCGTGAGCTGTTAGACTACTACTGAATTGTATTTCCTGTGTCCCCACTGATGGATAATCTAAAAAGTAAATGTTGCAGTCAATCCCTTGTCCCTTAACCTCCGAGTGCCCAAACAACCTACAATGCAGAGTCTACATAATCCTAACATTTTACACTTTCCAAACTGCTTCAATAATTTAGTACCAACTGTATGCAGTAAGTACTTAATAAACTGCCTGTTGAATTGAATTGAGTTTAATCCATGCAATAATTCTGTGAGGTAGAAGCTGGTTCAAAACAGGCATTTGATAGATTGATTGGCTGATTGAGGTACATAAGGCTGATATTATCTCCATTTTCTAACCAAAGAAATGGAGACTGGGAACCTTTCAGTCAATTCCAAATTGGTACAAATCAACTCATTTCAATTTGATTCAAACCAATTCAATTAAATATTTATTGAAGGCCAACTAGAACCCAGAAGTGAGGGAGAGAGGGACTGAGGTTTTGCCCCTGATATTTGTCCCAATACCTGGGAGAGACAGGCTTTAACCCTGGGGGAGGAAGAAGCAGAAATTTCTTGGTTTTTTCCTGGTATCTGCCCCATGACGTGATACCAACTCATCCAGTCCTAGTGGAAGGGCCCTGCTACTGCAATATCCTTCTCCTGGGGTTACCTTCCTTCCCTGCCTCAGTCCTTGAGGGAATGGGAGCCTGATCCACTTCCTCTTCTCACAGCAGGACTGACTGTCCCCCAAGTTAGCCTGTCCCCAAGCTAGTTTTGTCCCAAGAGAAAGGATTCTGAGTTGGACCTCGGGTGGCCCCTCAGTGTGGGACACATCGTGGCAGGTCCTAAATAATTCAGAGCTGACGAATGATAGAATTTGTGGCATCTCAGAGCTCACAATCAGCTAGGAACAGTCCCCCCCCATCGGATTTTGCTTTTGTGTACAAGGGAACTAACTGTCCTGCTCTTCCCGGCTGCTTTTTTGTGGTTTTTTTGTGGAAGGACAGATTTATGTATTGAAATTATCTAAGTAAAAAAAAAAAAAGTAGAACTTGGAAGGAGGAGGGAAAGACTTTGAGGATCACCTGAGACTAAAGCCCAGCTGAGTTCCCTTAGTACCTACAGATTTTTTTGTCTCCTTTAAGCCCCTTGCCTAACTCAAGCTTTCCTCCCTTTGGCCCTTGTTCTAACAATACCCCTCTGAGGCAGGGGGATCACAAGATTGGTGAAGGGGGAACCATGGTCCTGAGGAGCTGAAAAAAAGCTGGTAGCCTCCAGGTATTCTACACAAAGGGCAGAGCCCACCTTGGGTCCGGGGTTCATCAATGCTGACACAAAAGGGATTTTTCACGTGGTATTCACCAAAGGAAAAAGGCCGAGGTAGAGAATTCCATGTTGAAGAGAACTGCAAGATGTGCACGATTGTCCTCTCCTCTCACTTGTTACCTTTCCTCAACAATTCACCCCCTTTCAGCTTTTCCTTCCAATGGCTGTAAAAACGAGTGGATCTGAAGAGAAGGATGATGGGAGAGGTTACCTGATTACAATTGAACGTAGGGAAACATCTTGTTTTATTTAAGCAACGATATGATGTATTGGAGTGCTCGCTGCACAAGCGACTTGCCGCAACTGTATCGTATGACCTTAGACGAATCATTTGACCTCCGTCCAAGCTTCTCCCTGGTAAACCGGGGCTACTGCTACCTACCTGACAGAGCCGTAATAAGAATCAAGTGAAATGATGCAAATAAGTGGCTTGATTAGTGTCCAGCGGCGGACAAGTACCAGCATCTGTACCTTTGTTCCTGTTTATTTAGAAGTCCACATTCTCTCTCCCACCTCCCCTCCCTCCCTCCTTGGCCCAGCCTTTTATCACCAAAGTCCCATGAAGCCGTGTGACATCGCAAAAAGGATCTGCTCGCTCAGTTACATTCTCACAACCTCCAAAGTATCCCATTTTGGTCTCACTTGTTCTGTAGAGGAGTTTCCCCCCGGGGTGTTCTTGCTCACTTGAGTGCTCTGAGACTACATTAATACACTTATTTCAACCAGATCTTTAATCAATATTTCATGGGGCGTATTGAGTAGGCCCATTTAATCTGTTTTGGTCCCTGCAGGTGTAGGGGGGAGAGAATGCACTGGCCCGAGAAGATAGGCAGCATTTACAAACGTAATTAAGTTGTCCCTATTGATCACAGACATGTTGGGGTAATAATACTTCCCATGAATCATTTATGGGCCTGGGACAAGGTCTTTTCTGGTGCAGGGAGTTTACTTTCATACTCTTAAATGCCAGAGCTCCCGTGGACTTTCAAGTGGAGGCTTCTTGAATGGGCCAGAATTAGGAAGGAGAGCGTAGGATGACCTTGAATAGGCAACTAGGTAGGATCTCAATTTTTGGAAATCTGGAGGAGCTGAAGAAGCCTCTCTGAGCGCTCCCGGGCTGGTTCCTTTCTGTTTCTCAGCTGGGGAATGTCCAGAGGAGAGCGTGTCAGAATGGTGACTTTAACCTGCAGAGAATCATGGAGTTGGAGTTGGAAGGGAACTAATCCAATTAACTCAGATGAGGAAACTTATTTGCCCAAGGTAATAAATGGGATTCAAACTCAGGTCCTAGGACTCCAACCCAGAGCTCTTTTTAGTGAGTGGGAACGTTGTGTTGGTCTAGCAGAGGGGAAAGGCTCTGGATTCAGAGCACCTAGACTCAAATGTTGACTCAATGTTGTGTGACCCTGATCAGATCATTTAACCTGCCTATAAAACAATGGGGATGGACGTGGTGAGCCTCGAAATCCCTTTGCTCTCTAGATCTGGGGCCCTGTAATAAGCCCATAAATAAATTGTCTAGGGCAGAAACTTAATAAACACTTGTTGTTTTAAGCTGAAGTCAATGAGCATTTTATGAAGCATTCTATGCAAGGCACTGTTACTTAATCAGGTCAACTTGGGGAGACACAGAATCCAGTATTCCCTGTCTGCTCAGTCCCCTTCAAGGGCCCTGAATGATTTCAAAGAGGAGGGTCCATGTGGCAGAGATGATCAAAGCCTTGATTGGATCAGAAGGGGGCCACCTGTCGTCTGCCACCAATGAGCGCCCGTAGCTTGGCAATGACACCATTTCTTGGGCTGCCAATTTTTCCTTCACCTAGAAAAGAGAGTCAGCCTCCATGAATGTTAAGCTCTAAATCTATGCGTGAGATATGGGGGTTCTTGGATAGTCCATGGGGGCTGCCCAAGTAGGTCCTACAGGTAAGTGGGATGACTCGATATCCCTGGAATCTGGCTCATTCCTCCCCAAGGGAGACTGATTTCTATGTTCTAGGAAGCTGAAAAGGGGCTACAGCTCAAAGCTTGTTTCTTTCTTCACTTATGTCAAGAAAATTATTAAAGTAGAATTAGTAGCCATCTCCTAGCCTGTAAGCATGAGAATTGAGGGGTTCTGAAATTCAGATGCTGACTTTTGTACTTTGGTAGCTCCTTGAAGAACGGGGAGCCGCAATGGGACCATCCCAGAACCTGGAGGCACAAGCCATCCGTCTTCTGACTGCCCAGAAGGCCTGGACGTGGAGTTTCTGCTCAGCAGGAAAGATCTGAGTCAACTGGGAAATCTCTTTTTAGCAGTCCCACAAATCTCCTGAGACTTTTTACCCCTTGAAGGAGTATAGTAAAGAGGAGAGGAAAGTCTTAGTTTAGGTTTTAGTAATCTGTCTTTTTGTCATTTCTTTTGTGGTGGAGGAAATGTCCTCCTCCTGATGGATCTAACTTTGCACATCTGGTGATTCTTAGAAAGGCTTCTATTAATCTCTTTTAGAGAGACCCCGTAAAGCAGCCAAGCTTAAGGTTAGTTTAAAAGAGACAAAGAGACAGACACAGAGAGACAGAGAGAGATAGAAAGACAGACACAAAGACAGAAAGACAGAGAGAGATATGAAGACAGACACAGAGACAGAGACAGAAAGGCAGAGACAGGCAGAGAGATAGAGACAAAAACAGACAGACACAGAGAGACACAGAGAGATAGAAAGACAGACACAAAGACAGAAAGACAGAGACAGAAAGACAGAGACAGACACATAAACACAGACATAGAGAGACAGAGAGCAACAGATATAAAGAAAGAGAAACAGAGATAGAGACAGAGACAGACAGACATAGACAGAAACAAAGACAGACAAAGAGACAGACAGAAAGAGATATAAAGACAGAGAGAGAAAGAGACAAAGAGACAGAAAGACTGAGAGATAGAAAGAGAAAGACAGAGACAGACAGACCCAGAGAAACAGAGACAGAAAGACAGAGAGACACAGATATAGAGAGACAGAGAGCAATAGATATAAAGGGAAAAAAAACAGATAGAGACAGAGACAGAGATAGACAGACACAGAGAAACAGAGACAGAAAGACAAAGACAGACCCACAGACTCAGAGAGACAGAGACAAAGAGACAGAAAGACAGAGACAGACACGTATAGAGACAGAAAGACAGAGAAATAGAAAGAGAAAGACAGAGACAGACCCAGAGAAACAGAGACAGAAAGACAGAGGCACACAGACATAGAGAGACAGAGAGTGACAGATATAAAGACAGAGACAGAAAGACAGAGACACAGAGAGACTCCTTGAGAGCGGGGACTGTTTTGTCTTTCTTTGCATCCTCAGCACTTAGCATTCTACTTGGAACACAGTAGACACTTAATAAATGTCAGCTGTTACCTGGCTGACTTCAG
Source organism: Antechinus flavipes (assembly GCF_016432865.1). NCBI lineage: Eukaryota > Metazoa > Chordata > Mammalia > Dasyuromorphia > Dasyuridae > Antechinus > Antechinus flavipes. The sequence continues at coordinate 16,239,775 of NC_067398.1, forward strand.
GGAAATGTGAAGAAGCAGATGAGAAGCCCCGTGACACAAAGGATAATGCATCGTATCCATAGGCACACAATGGACAGCATTGGCTTTCAAGTTGGGGAGACTCGGTTGAGGTCGTGCCTCCGACATTGTGACTGTGGGATCTTGGGCAGTCACTTCGCGGTCTGTACTCCAGGAGCTTTGTGAGATCAGAAGTTATGAGCCAGCTGCTGACACACAAGAAGGAGGGATTTCCTCCCTGGGAGGCCCAGAGAAATCTCCGGCCCAGGCCCTGTCCCAAGGGAGCTGATGGTGAGGAGACACAACATGACCATGTAAAAAGGCAATCGGGAAGAGGCAGGAGCGTGGCGTGGGCCACGGGTCAGGCTCTGTGCAGATACTGGGGATGCAGAGTCAAGATGGTGGCCGGCCTCCGGGAGCTTTCCCTCCAATGGGAGGAGACAACACTCCAAGGGAGGAGAGGGGCAGGATCAGAGCCCTGAGAGGTTCGGGGGCTGAGCCCAAGGGATCGGTGGGAAGGAGGTAAAGAGGCTGGTGCAGTGGAAGAGGAAGGGTCTCTGTCTCTCCCTTAACTCCCCCAGTCCCTCTGTCCTGCCTTTGCTCCCCTGGCAAAGCCATGTTTTCGATTAAATGAAAACACTTGTACGGACTGGCACGTGGCAAGGTGGGCGAGCAGAGAGCCGGGACTGTTTGCACACAGAACCCAATGGAGTTTGGGCTCTCCCGCCCGTCTGCATGATGGACTTCGTGAGTCAAATCACTCTGAACAGACGGTCTGGGTGTGAGCATGTGCAGACATCCTCCCCTGCAGGGGCCTTACACATTGATCTTCCCGGAGGGAGGGAAAGGCAGAAGAAGCCGATGAGGGTCTTGTACCAATAATCATGATAATGGCTCACGCACATATGACTTACAAGCTCCTTTCCATATAATATCTCCTTTGATCTATGAGGTAGGTGTCATTATTATTCCCATTTTACATATGAGTAAACTGAGGTTGAGAGCTTAGGTAATTCGCCTAAGGACACACAGCTGTGTCTGTGGCCAGATTTGAACTCAGATCTAGACAGTGTGATAGTCTCAGGATCCTGGCTAGACTCATGGACTCTCTCATCCAAATCCATTACTTTACAGATAAGGAAACTGAGGTCAAAGTGATGTAGGTGTCAAGGTCACAGAGGCAGAGGATGGCAAAGGTTTTGTGGATATGCAGAGATTGTCTCTAACTTCATTTTTCTCACTTTTCAGAGTCTACTTCTGGCGTATCGATGCATCCAGAGCCGCAGTTTCAGTGATTTAAGCCACTGCAAATGACAACAGACCTATGGCTTGGGAGCTCATTTTAGAGGGAGGTTGAATGATTTACCCAGTATCAGGGAGGAAGCTGCCTGATTGAACCCTTGAAATGCCCAATCCAGCCTTCTTCCCATTCCCAGCTCTCCCTCATCCCAGGTCAACAACGGCCCTCATTGTACCTCCTCACCTTTCTTTTGGGGATGGTTTTATGAAAACTGCTCCATTGCCCAAAGCGCTATCGAGCCGCACATAGAACTACCATTATTAGGTGTGAATCCCAAAGAGCTAAAAAACAAAAAGGAGAAGGACCTCCGTGTACAGAAATATTTATGGCGGCTCTTTTCCGGGGCAAAGAATTGGAAATCGAGGGGATGGATACCCATCAATTGGGGAGCGGCTGAACAAACTGTGGTTTGTGATTATGGCGGAGTACTACTGTGCTGTAAGACATGACGAGCAGGATGCTCTCAGGAAAACCCGGAAAGACGTCCATGAGCCGCTGCAGAGCGGAACACGCCGTGTGCAGAGTAACAGCAGTTTTGTAAGATGAGCCTCTGGGAACGACTTAGCTACTCTCATCCGTGCAACGGTCCAAGACAACTCTGAGGGACTCATGAGGAAAAATGCCCTCCATACTCAGAGAGAGAACTGACGGAGTCAATGCAGACCGAAGCATCCCTTTCTTTGCCTTATTTTTCTTGAAGATTTTTTTATCTATGTTTTCTTTCACAACATAGTATATAGAACATGACTACACATGTATAATCTATGCAGAATTGTTTGCATTCTCAATGGGGAGCAGTGTGGGGAGAGAGAAAAGGAGGGAATGAAAAGTTTTAAAAATGAATGGTAAAATTTTTTACATAACACTGGGGAGAAAATAAAATACTAAATTTTTAAACATCCTGATCTATTCAATTGCAACTCTCCTTCTGGATGGAGGATGGATGGAGGGGTTTGGACCTATGTCAGCAACGAGAAGGGAATTCCCAGCGTGGCAATCCCCTCCACTAATATAGCTCAATCATTCCCAGTAACTTAAGTCAGAATTGCCACCTGCACCTGCCACAGCCACACTGGAAATCTGTGTCAAAGATCAGAATCAAAGCCACGCCTTCCAGAATCCAAAACTAACCATCTAGTCACTTCATTAAATCTCTAAATTGTCTGCTGATAATTAGAACTAACCTAATTGTGAATGAGTTTTTTTCCCAGACAAATAGAGTTTAATAGTTTACCCATACTAGAGAAGAGTAAGCAAGGGAGGTAGGAGTTAGCCAGTGGCCATTTTGGTTGTCCCTGCCTTAATTAATCCCCAAGTGGCTAATTAATTACTTTGGTCTTGATTAACCATCAAATAGAAAGGAAAGGTAGGTTGTTACGTCTGAGTCATGCAAAGAAGCTTCACAAGCTCCCTGAACTAACCCCCAAGATATTTCATGGCAGGCCCTTAATTTAATTTAGTTAATGTAGTAATAAAATGTTATTATTAATATAATGATATATTAATAATAATAATAAATAACATTAAAAATGATGATTTAATAATCAAGTAATTTAATTTAATGTTTTGTTAGAGGGACCCTGATTTCAAGTCTCAAGACTCTGTGTGAATTGGGGAAACAGACTTTTAACCACTCTGTGCCTCAATTTCCTCATCTGTAAATTGAGATCAGACTAGAACACTTCTGAGGTCTAAAGCTAGATCCTATAATCCTGTAAATTGAGCTGATTGCTAAGTCAAAAATCCAGCCTCCCTTTCTCGTGCCTGTGTAGCTTGTGAAAGTCTTGGCTAAAAGTCTGTGACTTGAATCGAGTGCCCCAGGGACATGGCCTGCGTCCTGCTTGTCCCACACGGTCACAGTCTTTAGTTAGCGCCGAAGCGAGAGATGCCGAGCCTGCTTCTCTCCCTTTGCCTCCTTTCCCTCACAATCCCACAGGCTCCGTTTAGAAAGAAATCTGCCTTCTACCTTCTTTCCCTCTCAGTCTGTCCAGGTTTCTTTTAACTTGATGTCATCTGGGTAAAAATGGTGAACCATTGCGGGGAAGGATACCATGTTCCCGGCCTGGGGTCCGGACTCCCTGGGGAGGGCCCTTGTGCCCCCTCTCCAGGGCACCCATCGGCTCTCACTGGCCTCCCGATTGCCAGCGAGTACTTCTCAGCCCGCCCTGTCACCTAATGTGCCAATGGCTTCTAGTTTCCGAGGGACAGTGGCCAGAGGGCAGAATGACCCTCTGCTGAGTTCAGGAGAAGGGAATGAGCAGGGGCTTTTATCAGCTGTTGGTGTTCACCGAGGCCAGAAGACTGAGCCGTGAGGGCAGCTGGGGGATTGAAGGGCTGATGTGAGAAGGATGCTTTAGGCCCCTGCCTCCTCCCCAGCCCTGCTGCGGGAGAACTGGAGAAAGACGCCTCTCCTCTTCCTCTGCCCCAGTTTTCAACCTTGATGCTAATTACATTTCCTGCCCGCCAGGAGACTCAGCATCCAAACCAATGTGGGGTGATAATCTTGCTTCTGCCCTGGCGTTCATCCCCAGGCGATTGATTGGAACTTTGGGGTGTTGGGGGCACACACGTGGAGTTTAGAATAAATCCCTCCCTTGAAAAGCACAAACTGAAACCTTTGGCACGAGAGAATGTCCTGGTTTTGCACATCTTTCAGCTCTGATGAGGGATGGATTTAAGAAGCAGAAACCGCCTGCTCTGAAGTAAGGTGTGTCTGCAACAGCAACTCTTTACACCCACTTCGTTCCTGAGAGGCAACACAGTGGTGTGGAGACCTCCCCTCTGGCCCTTCCTACCTGTTGGTTCTGAGAACTCACCGCTCTGGATCTTGGGTTCTTTATCTATAAAATGAAGGCACCGGCCTCGGTACCTGTAAGGTTCTTTCTGGATCCAAATCTAAGATCCACCACCAAGGAGGGGCTTGAGAGAAGGAGAGGCTCTCCTACTTTGGGTGGCCTTAATTTCCCTTACCCAGCATGGACAGAGAGACAGGTGACAAGTACTAAGTGCTTGCTGTGTGCCAGGCCCTGTGCCAAGTACTGGGGAATGTAGTGACCGCGTATTTAAAGTCAGCCGGAGTCAGGAATTCAGGTTAAGGGAAAAATCTTCAATATTTATTGAAGTGAAGAGGTGAATAAAGATTGCTATAGCAAATATAGGCAAGAAAGATTGCGATAGCAAATATAGGCAGTTGCGACAGGAAGCCAGCTAAGAGAGAGCGACGCCCAGCCAACAGTGGAGCCAACAGTGGAGGCAACCGTGGCAATGGCCGTCCCAAAAGTCTCTCCTCCCCCTCCTCTTCCACTCCCCTGCCTCCACCCACCAAAATCGTCATTTCCTATACAACACATCAGGACTTGCACAAAGAGTGGGTGGGGGCCATTCTCTCTCCAAGCTTATCTATTAATAGAGTATGGTCCAATTACTATTTAGCCTCATGTGCTTGGGACCTCAGTGCATCAACTCAAGCCTCAGCCCATTACAGGGGAATACAAACCCCACAAAACAAACAGACCTGGAAACGGAAAGCCGAAGATACCAGCAGGGATAGGATGCTTGGGCCCTGGCAAGATGAGGGAAAAGGCCTGTTGATGGGGTTTGGGCGGCAGAATCCGGTTCTTCAGGAGGATGGAGGGAGAGATTTGATCAGCATAGTTTTTGTCTCTAAGGTACTCACGTGGTACCCAGGACAAAGTGGGACCTGATAAATGCTGGGAGGATTGGACTAAGGTGAGTTACATTGCACACAACAAATGACCTGTGGCCAGGTGTAAGGGCAGTTCTAGCATGATACCATCTACAAGGCGCTAGGGGGGCTTGGAGAAGGAAGGATGATGGGGTATTAAGAAAGAGCAATACTGGGTACCATTAAAGTACAAAAAACTCTAGGAGAGTCATGTACCAGCTGAGGTGGCTTTGTGAGAAGCTATCCGAGTCTCTTGGGGAAGGGGCTACCCTGCCAGATGTTCCCTCTTTTCATGAGCTCTGTATTAACTTGGGATTGGCTATTTGATTGGCTCCGGCTCAGATTTGGCTATTTATTGTAAGTAAATCCTTTCTTTTTTGAACTTGTGAACTGCTTATGTGTACATGATGAGGTTCCCAAATCTCCTAGGTGGAGCGATAAACCAAATTTGTAAAAAGTCTTCCCAAGTGTCCCAAGCTCTCCGAGTCATGTGATCATTGAACACAGATGAAAAGCTTGGGAGGGGACCCAGGAATTCAATTCATCCAATTCAATTCAATGTGCATTTGCACATTGTGGGCACAAAGACAAAAGTGAAACTATTTCCTGCCTTCCAAAAGCTTCCATTCTACCAGGACATGGACTATGGGGATCTATCATCTTCCTTTCCCCTCTCTTAGCCCCAGCTTCTGGCAGACTCCACCTTCAGCTGTTCAGGAGAGATAAATTTCAACAAATGAGTTTTTAAGGGCCTTTCTCCTGCTCTCTGAGCCAAAGCAGAGTAGAAATCTTGGCTGTTTTCAGAGCCAAATATATTTGGCTGAAAGTAAGCTATATCAGGGATGGTAGAAAGATATCATAATTTTTCCAGTTGAGTACTGAAAGATGAAATTACTCTATGGAGTCCTGTTTTTTAATGAAGAATTGCTCTGCAATAAATCACATTAGTTTCCGCTTTGGAGAACAACGAATTGGATTCTAAAAATCCATGCAGCTCCCCACGTGTGGCCTTTATAAAATGGCCTTTTCTGAGATTTGACTCTTTGATCTTTATGGACCCCTATAAAGAAAGGAGAGAGGAGACTAGAGTAGGGATGATGGGAACAGAGGCTGAATTGATTTCAGTAATGGGAATGTTCCATTTGTCCCTACACTGTCAGCAGGCTCAGCCTTGTCTGATCCTGGGGGATCCATTTTGTGTCCTCCATTGACATTTAAGCTTCTTGTCTACAGGGATTGTCCACTCATTGAATCAGTATTCCTAGTCCCTTCCACAATAACTACCACTTAGAGGAGGCCTAAAAATAGTGGATCCAATGGCTCTTGGTCACCTTCCTACCTGAATCAAGCCCCCTTCAGGCAATTCCTCAACAAAGGCTTACATCTGATGATCAGCGGTCATGAGACTATTTCTATTGATACATTTGGTTCAGACACAGCAGATATATCCCTGCAAGATCCCTCAAAAACAAAAAACAAAAATGCCCCCAAAGAAAACCATTTAATGTAATAATTATAGAAATACATGTCACTTTCTATGTTTGTAGTTTCCTGATCATTAACAGGAAGGGGAGAAGTACCATAGTTTGATGTCAGAAGGAGCCAAATTCAGATACTGTCTTGTGGCAGTGCACAAGTTCCCAAGGAAATCTTTTCTACAAAAAAAAAAATAGATCACATTGGTAGAAATAGTTTCTACCTAATGACATCATAAACCTCTCCTTTTCTCCTCCCCCAAAAAGAGAGAACGAGTACTTTAATTTTAATTGTTCAATTTAATTTAAACGTTAATCGACCATTCTATTGGTGACCTTTTAGCTTTTCTTCATGGACGTTGCGATTACCATTGAGACTCTTGGTTAGTCAGGAAGGCAATCCCAAGACAGAGGGAATGCTTATTGATGACAAAGCTGGTACTTCCTTTTGGGAAAGGAGCTGCAGGTCATGACTATAGCTCCATTTAATCCCCCAGATCCAATCTGTCAACAAGTCCTCATTTCCTCCTTTGAAATCTCTCTTACATGTCTAGTCTTCTCTATTCCAGCTACTACCTGCCTAGTTCAGGCACTTTCCAACTCACACCTACCTGATTTATTACAGTAGCTCCCTCCCTGGTCTCCTGTCTCCACTTTCCCAGATTTCTCCGCTTGACTCCTGTCCCTTACTGGATCAATAAAATGCAATTCCATTCAACAAGCTTCCAAATAGACCCTATGTGCCAGGCACTGTGCTGAGTTCTGGAAAGATAAGGCAGAATCAAACAGCAGCTACTCTCAAAGAGCTTAGGATCAGCTGAATTGATCCAATGGCCCTCGGGAAATGCAATTAATAGGGTCCAGTGGAAAGAAGCCTCTGAAGAAAAAGAGTGTGATGAGTTGAGAGGGGCAGTCAAGACAGGTCACATTTGTAAAGTATTTTGCAAACTTAAACTAAGAGTGATTTATTTACAGAAATGCTAGTTGTCATTACCATCATTGTCACTGCCATGACTGCCACCACCATCTTCGTCACGATTATTATCATCAAATAGTTGTTTGAACTAAATTAAACTATGATTTAGCTTTTTTGACTAATAATTTCTTTCCCTAATGTATAATATTCCAAAGTTTCTAAAGTACAACTCTTTTTCATACTTCCATTTATATCTTATTTCTTTTATTTATGCTTCTACTTCTCAAATCCATGTTGTTTCATTGGCCTATTTTTTTTTCCCTTTTTGGCCCAGGCTATGATAGTCTGGATAATAACTGCTTTATAATCAGTTTTGAAGTCTGACAGGATGAGGTCTTCACCCACTTGTTTTTCCATAGTTTCTCTTGATAGTCTTCTCCATTTGCTTTTCCGCATAAAATACATTTTATCCAATTTCATATAGTAATTTATTGACAGTTTGATCGGTACTATTCTAGATATATTAATTAATTGGGGAAATATTGACATTTTGACTCTAATGGGTCATTGAAGCCATGTCAAAGGACATCGCTGCAGCTGATCTTCTGTCAAAAACATTTTTGAAGTTATCATTATAAGGGTCTCATTTGTGTCTTAGTAAGTTAATATCCAAAATGTTTTATTGACAAGAAAAGTTTTTATTATTGCAAATGGCTTTTCTTTTTCAATTGCTTTTTCTTGGTAATTAATAGTATATATAGATGTGGATAAGGTTCATCTTATATTTCTGTAAATGATATTCCATCTCCTGTTTGCTTGACTTTGTACAACTAGTTCCCCACATCTAGAATGCTCTCTTTCCTCACCCTCTCCTCAAAGGATCCCTAGCTTCTGTAATTCCTCCACAGCACTTTCACTGATTTCTTTCTCCACAACATCTTACTGTCATTGCCTTCCTCTTGAAATTACTTTATGTTTATATATATATACATATATATATATATACATGTATAATTGATATCAAATTGCTTACCTTCTCAAGGAGGAGAAATGAGAAATGAGTGGGAGAATTTGGAACTTAATTTTTTAAAAATGCTGTACATTTTACAATTACATGTAATTGGGAAATATTTAAGGAAGCAAATAAAAATATTTAAATTCCTTTTATTCTCCAGAGCCTAAAGAATACTTTGTACTTAGCAGACTCTTAAATATTTGCTGAATTTATTGAATTCATTTCTACCTTACTTAAAACATTCTCTCCATTAACTCTTTTGCTAAGTGCCAAATATTATTACATTCAAAATTTCTTAATATTGAACCATCTTTGGATTTAATTTGCTTGTAGAAAATTAATTCTTGACATATTTCCATATTTTATTTTGTTGCAGTTTGTTATTTTGCATCTATTTTAATTAGTGAGTTTGAAATTGACTGATAATTCTCTTTTTCAGAATTGTCTTTACCAAGTTTTGGAATGAACACCACATGTGCCTTATCAGAACAAATGGCAAACACAACATTTTTTATTATGTTTAGAAATCATGTAGCAGGAATAGTTTGTTTTGAAGTTCGGGAAAAATTCAATTATGCATCTCTAGTTCATTAAAAACCTGATTTCATTTTCTAAAAATGTTCTAAAATTGGTCTAGTTATCAGATAAATAGAGGGGAAAACAAAGCCTAGCAGAGAGAAGTGGCAAACAATACCATGTGGAGATCAGCAAAAACCAATGCTTTATGAGGAGAAAGTCTGACACGGATCCATACAATGACTAGCATTATTAATATAACACATTTGCAAAGCATTTTAAAATATTATCATATTTGATCTTACAACAACCCTGGGAGACAGATGCTATTATTAGTACAATATAATTAGAAAATATTGGCTCCTTGGTGGGATCAGTCATTAGTTGATTTTTGCAGATAGGTCCTGATCATGTATGTCCTTGGTGTGTGTATATTGTTATATAAACGCCATGACATGTGTATTTTCCATATATGGATACCTTACACATAATAGATATAAAAGTTGATTCTTTCTACTGAGTCAATATGGGTTTGAGGCAGAGTGAGTTCAAGGGGTGTGTGTGTGTGTGTGTGTGTGTGTGTACTGGGAAAACTAAAACACAGAAATAGTGGCTCATGAGCTATAGTTTGGAAAGGATCCTGACATAAAATAGCCAGAATTCAGGAAAGTTCACAGCCCTTTGTATTACACAAATATTAGAGGTAGGTGGCTTCTGCAAATGGCCTAGCCACCTGTCCTACTCACAATCAGAAAAGATAAGGATGCTCCCAGGAAAATGGGTGACCTCGGAGGGTCCCTTCCATGTCCACGCCTGCTATCCTCAGATCCTCTGATAAGAACAGGACCTTTATTGGTTATTTAAAATGGAAGATGCTAAGTAGGATAATGGATCTCTGGAATCAAAAGACCTGGGTTCCAATTCTGCCTTATTTTTCCTCTTCTGTAAAAATGGAATAGGGCTGGGCTGGGACTGTTCTGCACTAGAGGATCCCAAAGGTTCCTTTTGGCTCTGAACACGGGTTCTTTTCTCTACCTGCAAATAAAAGCATATCACCCTGGCCAGCTTTTCCCCTTCACATCCACCAGAGATGAAACAAAACCCAATCGAGGCACTTTAATAACAGCCTCTGCCCAGTTTTTACTCACAGGCACACCAGAGATTGAAATCATCCCCATTGCCCTCTCTTCCTTCCGAAGGGAGCCTGCTCAGAGCTGCAGCCCAACAAGATCGCAGTTGTGACTGATGGCTAGTCTATGTTTCTCTTCTATCATCCAATCTCAAACAAACAGAATCAAACCAAAAATAAACATGCAGGAGGTGAGTGAGCTTCTTTGTATATGGTTTCCATTCCTTTAAAGCAAAAACTGGGCAACTGGTGGGTCAGATCCAAATAGAAAACACAACCCAGGTAGCAACGAATGAATAAGGTCATTCACATCTCTCAGGATCTGGGGGCTATGGCAGGAGCCCCTTGGGTTCCCCTCTGGGGGTTGCCAGCAGGACTCCGCTCCATGCCATTGGTTAACATAGCATAACACCATTTGAGGTCAACGTTCTTTTCTGGTGTTCCATTCCCTCTCTGTTAAAGCTTATAGCTGAATGTCCATTCATGAAAAAAGGTTTATTGTCATTGCAGCTGAGACATTTTATGTTCACCAGGAAGAATATGCTGGTTTTATACTGAATTAGTACCACCACCCCCCCACAGTATGCATGTGTATGTGAATATATATATATATGTATATAGGCAGACACATTGCCTTTTGGAAATCTATCAGAAATCATTATTGTTTGCCCTTCACTGTCAAAGAGAACCAATGACAGGGGAAGAAGAAGAGTTAGCCGCAGGAGATAATGGCATTGGCGAAAAAAAAAAAAAGGCTTGACAACGTGAGCAATCAAGTCCCAGTGTCACAGACTTTCAGTTCTGGAAGGCCTTCGAGACATTATTTTGTCCACTCCCCTCTTTTTATAGATGAAGAAACTCAGCTCCATCCAGGGAAAGGGACTTTCTCAAAGTCACAGGGGACTTAGTGAAGAATTTCTAGTCATGTCCTACAAACGCCCCTGAACCTTGACCCCTCATTCTAACGTCCATTAGATGTGACCTCTTTGGTAGTTAAGATTTCCCCCCCTTTGGATTTATACCTCAGGAGATGAGAGGACTCAGAACCAAGACTCTGAAAGAATTAATCAGGGTTAAGTTCTGCCGGTCCTGGGGGAGAGGTTCTGTCTTTTTCTAACATAATATAACCAGACTTAGCCAAGAACTTCAAGCGAGCCAGAAACTGGAGGCAAAGGAGACGGCAGCCAAGCAGCAACGGCAGGAGAAGTGTCCAACAGACTGGGACCGAGGTCCGTGGGAGAAGCACCAAGCCACGAGTGGCCCCTCGACATCAGAAGAGTAAGCTGTCTATGCTCACAACCTTGTCTTGGCCACCCCACCCCACTTGCACCCCAGAAACACGTCTCTCCCATTTGTGTCATTTATGTGGGTCCACTCTCCCCATAGATTCTGGTGGGTTTTAGGGAGAGGGTGCCCCAAATTTATCAGGGAAGAGGTACGATTGCTATTTTTCTTACTAGAGCATCTTATTTAAATGCCTTTTGTTTGAGTCAGCTGTGTTCTCTGGCTGGCTAGTAAAGGTCAATCACAAGTAGGGGCTTTTGGACTACGGTTTAAATCTAGAAAGCACAAAATAGCTTGAATATGCGAGAGCAATTATTGGGGAGATCCATCTGGCAAGTTGTGGGGTACCGCCAGAGGCTACAACGATTATTCATCAGAATATAAAATCCTTGAAAGCAAAGATTGCTTCATTTTTTCTTTTTTATCCCCAGTATCAGACACATTGTATCAGTCAACAAGCATTAAGTACTTACTATGTGACAGGCAGAGTGGCTAGGGGGTGCAGTGGCTAGAGCACCAGGTTACACTAGCTGTGCAACCCTGGCATGTCATTTAATCCCGTTTGCCCCAGTTTCCTCATCTGTAAAATGAGTGGGAGAAGGAAAGGGCAAACCCTCCAGTGTCTCTGCCAAGAAAACCCCAGGTGGTCTCATGAAGACTGGGACGTGACTGAAAAATGACTGGACGTGTGTTAAGCACTGGGCTAAGTGAGGGGGATGCAAAGAAAATGTCAGGGAAATAGATTGTCAAGCCAGCAGCTAGTGCTTGGGGTCCAGCGCTAGAATAATGGCTTCATCGTTGCTGTGTTGTCCTGTTGTCCCCCTATGGGGGTCTCTCCCATAGATTGCAGAGGGGCAGCAAGGTGGTGCAGGAGATAGACTGGAGTCAGAAAGACCTGCGTGGTCCTGGACAAGTCACCTCATCCTGCCTGCCTCAGTTTCCTCCCCTGTAAAATGAGCTGGAGAGGGAAACAGCAAACCATTCCAGGGTCTTTGCCGAGAAAACACCAAGGGTTCATCGAGAGCTGGACACAACTAAACTGACTGAACCAAAACACCACAGATTACAGTGAGAAGGCTCCAGGCGGAGTCCCATCAGCCCCATCACGTCTGGCCGTTCTCTCGCCTCTCGTTTTCCTGCTGCTCAGTTTCCAGTGCTTTTAAAGCGTGCCCCGCTCTGCCCGTTCCTCCTTCCTCCCCGCTGCTGCCCTGGTGGGGGGCTGCAAGGTCAGTAGACCGATGGGATTCCTTCTTTAATCCTCTCAAGAAATCACATCTTTTTTCCCCTTGTGAGACTGTGAAAACTTTGAATCCACCGGTAACCGATTTGGACGAATCCACTGCACCGTTAGGGAGCGGATAAGTGGTAATTAGCGGCCCTTGCCTCGAACTCCCGTCTGCCGAAGACAAAGGGAGACCCAGACCTCAAATAATCCAGGGCCCGACCCCCAAGGAAGGAAAGGCCAAGGAAGAGCATCCAGTCAGCTGTGAGACCGTGTAGCCACGAGCTGCCCATCGTCATCTCAACAGGAAACGTCTCGACTTTCTTAAAGACATTTCCTTGATGTGAAATGGCCCCTTGGATTATGTCACTCCTCCCTTCATAGCTGTAAAGGCTCCCACTGGCCACAGCACAGCCCTCCCATGTCTCGGATCAGCATTTCAAGTCCTCGCGTGCTTTTCCCACCCAATGGAAAGGCAGAGGAGGGAAGCAAATCCTTTAATGGACTCTTAAGACAGAGATGGGTTCAAATCCTGCTCTAAGCACTTATTCTCTATGTGATCCGGGACAAGTCACTTAGCCTCTCCCCGCCTCAGTTTTCTCCTCTGTAAAAGGGGAATGACGTCAGCACCTTCTCACAGCATTGTTGCCGATTCTGAAACTGCGTGAACTGCTTTGCAAGCCTGTAATGAGTTACTGTCATCATCTCCTTGAACAAACGGCCAAGTGAAGCACAGAGAGGGTAGTTGGGGTTTGTTTGGGATCTAGGACGGCGGGGAGAGGGGGGGGCTGAACTTCAGGGATTTGGATACAGTCACACAGGATCATGTAGGTAGAACTGGGAGAGGCTTCAGACATTTCCAGTTCAACCCTAACATCTTCCAAATGAGGAAACTGAGACTGCAGAAGGGGCAGGGAAGGGAACAAGCACGTTAAAGGTCTCCTCGGCACTTTGCTAAGCCCTCGACAAATATTTTCTAATTTGATCCTCACAATAACCTTGGGAGGAAGATGCTATTATGATCCTCAGGGAAGGAAACTGAGACAGACAGAGACTCACCCAGAGTGTCCGAGCTGGATTTGAATTCCAATCTTCCTGACTCTAAATCAGCACTCTCTATAGCCATATATATAATATGCATGTATACACACATAAATATATATATACATATACACACATATATAAATATACACACATAAATATACAGATACACACATAAATATATATGCACATATATAGAGATATATACATATATAAACACATATATAGATACATATGATATGCATGTATACACACATAAAACTATATATACATATACACACATATATACATATATATACAGATACACACATAAATATATATGCACATATATAGAGATATATACATATACAAACACATATATATAGATATATATGATATGCATGTATACACACATAAAACTATATATACATATACACACATATATACATATATATACAGATACACACATAAATATATATGCACATATATAGAGATATATACATATACAAACACATATATATAGATATATATGATATGCATGTATACACACATAAAAATATATATACATATACACACATATATAAATATACACGCACATATATATACAGATACACACATAAATATATATACACATATATATAGATATACAAACACACATATATAAATAGATATATATATAATATGCATGTATACACACATAAAAATCTATATACATATACACATATATATAAATATACACACATATATACAGATACACACATAAATATATATACACATATATAGATATATACATATACAAACACACATATATAAATAGATATATAATATGCATGTATACACACATAAAAATCTATATACGTATACACACATATATACAGATACACACATATATACAGATACACACATAAATATATATACACATAAAAATATATAGATATATACATATACAAACACACACACACATATATACAGATATACACATAAATATATATACACATATATATAGATATATAAATATACAAACACACATATATATAGATATATATAATATGCATGTATACACACATAAAAATCTATATACATATACACACATATATACAGATACACACACATATATACAGATACACACATAAATATATATACACATATATATAGATGTATATATATACAAACACACATATATATAAATAGATATATATAATATGCATGTATACACACATAAAAATCTATATACATATACACACATATATAAATATACACACACACATATATATATAGATACACACATAAATATACATACACATATATATAGATATATAAACACATATATATACACACACATCTATAAATATACACACACATATATATACAGATACACACATAAATATATATGCACATATATAGAGATATATACATATACAAACACATGTATATAGATATATATGATATGCATGTATACACACATAAAAAATATATATACATACACACATATATAAATATACACACATAAATATCCAGATACACACATAAATATATATGCACATATATGGAGATATATACATATACAAACGCATATATATAGATACATATGATATGCATGTATACACACATAAAAATATATATACATATACACACATATATAAATATACACACATAAATATCCAGATACACACATAAATATATATGCACATATATGGAGATATATACATATACAAACGCATATATATATATACATATGATATGCATGTATACACACATAAAAATATATATACATATACACACATATATAAATATACACACATATATACAGATACACACATAATATATATACACATATATAGATATATATATATATACAAACACATATATATACACACATATATACATATATAAACACATATATAAATATATATACATATACACACATATATAAATATACACACATAAATATCCAGATACACACATAAATATATGCACATATATAGATACACACATATATACATATACACATATATAGATACATATGATATGCATGTATACACACATAAAAATATATATACATATACACACATATATAAATATACACACACATCTATAAATATACACACACATATATATACAGATACACACATAAATATATATGCACATATATAGAGATATATACATATACAAACACATGTATATAGATATATATGATATGCATGTATACACACATAAATATATATATATACACACATATATAAATATACACACACACATATATATAGATACACACATAAATATATATACACATATATAGATATACAAACACACATATATAAATAGATATATATAATATGCATGTATACACTCATAAAAATATATATACATATACACACATATATAAATATACACACATATATACAGATACACACATAAATATATATACACATATATAGATATATAAATATATAAACACACACATATATAAATAGATATATATAATATGCATGTATACACACATATATAAATATACACACATAAATATACAGATACACACATAAATATATATACACATAAAAATATATAGATATATACATATACAAACACACACATATATATAGATATATATAATATGCATGTATACACACATAAAAATCTATATACATATACACACATATATAAATATACACACATAAATATACAGATACACACATAAATATATATACACATAAAAATATATAGATATATACATATACAAACACACATATATATATATAAATAGATATATATAATATGCATGTATACACACATAAAAATCTATATACATATACACACATATATAAATATACACACATAAATATACAGATACACACATAAATATATATACACATATATAGATATATAAATATAAACACACACATATATATAAATAGATATATAATATGCATGTATACACACATATATAAATATACACACATAAATATACAGATACACACATAAATATATATACACATAAAAATATATAAACACATATATATATACAAACACACACATATATATATAAATATATATATATACATATATAAACACATATATAAATATATATACATATACACACATATATAAATATACACACATAAATATACAGATACACACATAAATATATATACACATAAAAATATATAGGTATATACATATACAAACACACATATATATATAAATAGATATATATAATATGCATGTATACACACATAAAAATCTATATACATATACACACATATATAAATATACACACATAAATATACAGATACACACATAAATATATATACACATAAAAATATATAGATATATACATACACACACATATATATATATATAAATAGATATATATAATATGCATGTATATACACATAAAAATCTATATACATATACACACATATATAAATATACACACACATATATATATACAGATACACACATAAATATATATACACTATATATAGATATATACATATACAAACACACATATATATAAATAGATATATATAATATGCATGTATACACACATAAAAATCTATATACATATACACACATATATAAATATAAACACACATATATACAGATACACAATAAATATATATGCACATATATAGATATACATATACATACACACACATATATATATAAATATACACACACATATATATACAGATACACACATAAATATATATACACATATATAGATATATACATACACATATATATATAAATACACACACACACACACACACACACACACACACACAGAGGCTCCAAAGCCGTGTTGAAGTAACTTGTAAAAATTCTTAGTCAGTTCCCAGGAATATGAATTAATAGCTTGCAAGACACCCAGCCCCGACTGCTGTCCCCCCCTCCACACTTTTGCTGCCGTTACAGAGCATTCACCCAAATGGTCAAGAAGCAGACCTGGGATGGGAACCCAAACCTTGGCCTCCAAAGCTCCAGCCCTCAGCCCCAACCTCCCTGTAAGCCAAACAGCTTCATTTGGATGTAGTTCTAAAGGAAGAACTTCCTGATACATTTTTAAAAATCAGTCAGAGTCCAGGATGTTAATTTCTTATCATAGATACTCCCCATTCCTGTCCTCCGACGCCATAAATATGGCTCCTGGAGACACTTGCAGAGCACTCCCTCTCAAGACAAGTGATAAGACTGTTTGGGAGTTTTGGGAAAACACTTAAACTATAGAGGAACAGTCTTCAAAAGCAACACTATCCTAGACCTCTCTGGGTGTTATTCCAGGGGTCCCGCTTCCCTTCCCAAGATTCCCTCCCAAATGTTTGGTGAATCGCCACTGCCAACGCCACGTGATTTTCACGGATACAAACGCTCACAAGGCATCGTCCCCTTCCCACTTAGCCAGGGTTATCACTTCCTCTCCTCCTCTCCTCAGCAAATTCTGCCCCCAATTAGCTTCCCTCATATAAACCCCATTAAGCCCTTTATCAGAGTTCTGCTGAGCTGGACTCCAGCTCTTTCTATGTGACTATCTCATTCAGCTCCCTCGGATTCCTCTCAAGTCCATGTTTTCTGCAGTCCCTGCTTCTCCCACTTCTAAATCTCTATTTGTTAAAGCAGAAAAAATAAAGTTACACAACATTTTTAACTTCCCTTCTCCAGGAAGATTACAACCTTAAAGAGAGCCTTAAAGAGAGCAAAACCCTCAAGGAAAAACTACTCACTCTCGGCAGATGGAGGACTATTCTGATACATTTCTCCATCCAGTTTATTTTATTTTTGTCGAGATCCCAGAGAGACGATAATGAGCTTTTTGTTCTTCCTCTCAGAAGTGAGATTGGGGATCTACTAGTGTAGAATGCACGTGTACTGGAAGCTACGACCGAGGTATCAGTTGTATTTGCTTTGTTCTGCATCCCTCATCCCCTCCGAAATGACCATAACACAAAGACAAAAGTCCCAATGAAAAGCAAGGAAGTAGACATTTTAAGGTGACTCGGTAGATAGAGTAGTGGACATAGAGTTAAGAAGGATGGGTTTCAATTCCAGTCCCTGACACTAACTAGCTCTTTGACCCTGAATTGTCGCACTTCATTTCTGTCCTTCCTCAGCCGTAAAATGGAGGCGCTAGTAGCACTTACTTACCAGGACTGTGGTGAGAATGAAATAAAATAACATTTGTAAAGCACTTTCTAAATGTTAAGGTACTCGAGAAATGCCATTGAGGATGATAGTGATTATGATGGCGGAACTGTGGTCCCTGATCTCTGCAGCCAGGGGAAGTTATTATTCAATTCAATGCAATTTAGACACATTTACTAATGCCAATTCATTGCCAGGTTCTTTGCTGGGCACTGAGGAAGCAGAGACAAAACCTTGGGAAGGAAAGGGGAAAAAATCCAGTGCCGGGGCAAGGATGGGGGAGAGATAAGAAAATAATAAAATATATATGAGAAAATTGAAGGAGGAAGGGAAGCTCTAGAAACTGGAGGAGGGAATCGCATAGAGCTCCAACAAGTACTTGAATCTTGCAAGCAGTGAAGTTAATCATCTCTATGAATGATTTATTACCTTTTTTTTTTAGCACTGGATTTGGGATCAGGAAAACTCAACTTCCTGAGTTCCAATCTAGCCTCTCACGCTTATTAGGTATGTGATTCTGGCAAAGTCACTTAACCCTGTTTACCTCAGTTTCTTCTTCTGTAAAAGGAATTGAGGAAGGAAATGGCAAACCACTCCAGTAAGTCTGCCAAGAAAACTCCAGATGGGTCACAAAGAATAGGCTACAATTGAAATGACCCAACAAAATCAAAGTAACTTTAAGCTTCCATCTTTCAAGCTGGCAAAGATGACAAAAGGGGGGAATCACAATTGATGGAAGTGTGAGAAAACAGGTCCATTGGTGCACTCTGGCTGGAGCTGTGAATTAGCTCAGTCATTCGGGATTGTTTGGGACCATGGCCCAAAAGTTGTCAAACTGTGAATACGCTTTCACCCACGTATTCCGACTACAAGACTTCTGGTCTAAATCCCAAAGAGATACTAGAAATATAGTAAGATATCCTAAGTCTATATTCCAAAGAAATTTAAGAAAGAAAAAGGAGATAGATAGATACAGATATAGATAGATAGATAGATAGATAGATAGATAGATAGATAGATAGATAGATAGATAGCAATTTTTTTGTGGTAACCAAAAGTTGGAAACCAAGGATTGTCTCCCTATTGGGAAATAGCTAAACAAATTGTGGTCAATAAATGTAATATGCTTTAAGAAATGATGAAATGCCTAGTTTCAGAGGAAAGTAGAAGGATTTTTATGAACTGATACAAAATGAAGTAGCAGAGCCAGGAGAATGATTTCTATAATGATACCAACACTCTAGAGAAAAACCATTTTGAAAGACTGTAGAATTCTGATTAATGTAATGATAAACAATGAGTCTAAAAAAATGAGGATGAAATATGTCATTAATCTCCCAATCGAGAGTTTAAAATACCAAAAGAAACCTACATTTTGGGGCATAACCAATATGGGAATTTATTTTGCTGACATGTACCTATATACTTAGATCTTCACTTTTCAGGACTTGTTTTTTTTTTTTCTTTTAAAAATTTGTTCAGTAGAGAATTTTTTTTAAACAGAGACACAGATTAATTTTTAAAAAGCTATGAGAAGTATATAAGGGTGCTCCTAAAAGCAATAAATAAATAAATAAATAAATAAATAACTCTATTTCCGTTGCAAATCTAAAACACAACCTTTCTGAATATGTACTGGTAGTCCAACCAATTCACAAGCATTTAACTGAATAAGCATTTTTAGTCACCTTTTATGTACCAAGCATTTGTGATAGATACTGGCAATAGAAAAACAAAATTATAACAATTTTTTGCTTTCAAGGAGCTTAAATTCTATTGGGAGAAAATAAGGAAGTCCTAGAGAAATAAATCCAAGATTCGTAAAAGTAAATAGAAATTATATGGGGAATGAGGTAGTGGGAAAGGGATTATGATCAGGAAAGGTCCAAAGTGGGTAGGGGTAGCTCATCCAAGCCTTGAAGGAAGTTAGGAATTTTAAAAGGTAGACCTAACGAAGATCATACCAGGAATAGGGACCTGTCCAGTTAAAAGCATAGAGATAAGAAATGCAGCAGAATGCATGGTGAGCAATAATCCACCCTATTTTGTAGGAGCATGCATTTGTGAAGGGAAGTGATGGGAAATCAGTTTTGATTTCACATTCAATCAAATAAATATCAGAAAAGGAAAAAATATATATGGCAAATAGTAAATCTCATATTCTCTGTTCCACTCTTTCCAAGAGGGTGAATACATTGATTAGGCAGAAATTATGTACTGCTTTACCCATGGAAAAATTTGTTTTTTAGCAGAAGTACAAGTCTGTGGAGGAAGGGATGGTGGGAGTGTTTTTTAAAACAAAAACCATTTTGACACCATGATTTCTTCTCCATTAAGAGCTAACCAACTTAATATGCACATACAATAATCCTAAAATGGAAAATCTGTAGTAGGACTCCACTTTCTTTCCCTGTTTCTCATGGCTCCAGTCCATTGCTGACCCGACCCTTTTGGTTTATTGCCAAAGTCTGAAACTAGGAAAGGACCAGTGGCGACACCTAAGTACATATCAGGACCTTTCAAAATGAAATGAGCAGAGATGAGCAGATGACCATCGAAATCCCAGGCGAGCCATCCCATTCCACCTATTTGTCGTACTCTTTCTTCCCAAGCTCATCTACAAGAGCTATTGAGATGATGGATCAGCTTAACTTAGGGTAGTAGGAAGAGCTGACAGATCCTAGCAGGACTACTTGCCTTTCTGGGGAAACTGAGGCAAACTGCTTAACTCTCTCAATGTCAATTTCCTTATCTGTAAAATGTAAAGACCCCAAAGCAAATGTAATTGGAGGTGTTTGCAAGGTCTATGAGGGAGGAAAGCCACTTTGACTCTACCATTCTCTGGGAGGAAGAATTCATGATATCCTTCTTCTCAAAGGGAAATGAAGAATTAACTTTTTTTTTTTTTGAAAAATGAAAATGTCTCCATTTTCTTAAATGAAGGAGTTGAACTGGATAACCTATAAGTGAAGAATTTTCCAGCTCCAGGATGGCCTAGGTAGCTTCCCTTCCCTTGTCTAGAACACTGAAAGAACATGACTCAAAGGTCACTGCCTCCTTGATGACTCCCTGAATGTCCCGATTCCTTCTCTGGACTCACAACATTTGTTCATGATTCTCTTATTTTTATAGTATTTCTTTCTGAATGTGTCACAGGATCCTAGATCTAGATCTAGAAGGGACCCCAGAGAACAAACTTCATTTGACAAGTTGAGGAAACTGAGGGAGGTCACATAGGTAATAATCTTCAGGGCTTATCACAATAAGCTCTTAATTCATCGTGATTGATTGAGTTGGAGGTGGGATTTGAGCCCAGGCTTTCCAGACTCCACAGCCGATATGGTTTCTATTTCCATACTATACTATAAGCTCCAGGAGGGCAAGAGTTAATTGTATTTCGTTAATTTTTGCACCTCCCCCTGCCCCAATACAAAAAATATTAATGGAACTATGATGTCATCAATGTTTGTGCCCTTTCCAAATTATGAGATATTTGTGAAGCTCTTTATAAATGTTATTATTGCTATTATTATCATTAGCAAATTCATGCCCACCCGCCCCATGTTACTCTTCTCCATGTCTTCTCATAAGGTGGAGATAAATCTGGCTGGATGGTGACCTTGTTCCAGTTCTCTTGACACTGTGAGCATCCCAACATAATACAAAGGTTTATAGTCTTATGACTACATTGTCTTTTCAATCATGTATTTTTTATAATTCTTATAATGTATTTTATACATATATAATAATATATAACTTTTATAATATAATATATAATAATACTAAAACTTATAATATATTATAATATAGTCATAATTTTTCCATCATATATTCTTTCTCATTTGATAAGTCTTCTATTTCTATTCTTCTTCATACTTCCCTATTTGTTATGTTCTGTATCCAAATCAGAACTGCCTCCAATTTAATATAACAGATGCTTAATAAATGAACAATAAATGAAGAAACAAATTAGTTTAAGCTCATCTAGAGAAAGGGGCTCCTCTCCTGCATCACTGCCTTGTCATGGTTGAGAGACTTGCAAAGAGAAAGCTATGATTTATGTCATTAGGGCTTTCCCAAGACAGACAGGTCATAGTGGAGAGTTCTGACCAGAGGCAATCTACTGGAGAAAGAAATGGCAAATCACTCCAGTATTTTTGTCAAGAAAATCCCCGTAGCGGCTTGGTGATACAGTGGATAGAGCACCAGACTTAAATTCAGGAGGATCTGAGTTCAAATCTGATCTCAGACACTTAATACTTCCTGGCTGAGCAAGTCACTTAACCCCAATTACCTCAGCAAAAAAAAAAAAAAAAAAAAAAAATCCCATAGACTGCCTTGCATGTTATGATCCATGGCATCACAAAGAATTGGCCACAACCAAATAACGACAAGAAAAAAGGACTACCTTAATCCCAGGGGTTATTCTAAGTTTTAATAATCATTGACCAACTTTTTTAGGTTATACATGTGCAGTCATATACACATATTTCCACATTAGTCACGCTGTGAAAGAAGAAACAGAACAAAAGTGAAAAGCCATTAAAAACCCCAAAGTGAAAAATTATGCTTTGATCTTTGTCCAGACTCCATAGTTCTCCCTCCAGATGCAGATGGCATTTTCCATCCCAACTCTTTTGGAATTGTCTTGGATCGCTGTATTGCTGAGAAGAACGAAATCAATCATAGTTGTCTTTGCATAATCATCAACTAACTTTCAGAAAATAATAATAATAAACTTTCCAAATATTTTATAAAGGAATTTATTTTTTACACTACACCATAGTATCCTAGAGCTGGCCTTACCGATTAATTCATAAGCACTTAATAAATGCCTACTGTCTTCTAGGTACTTTGCTAAAAGTCAGGGATACACAGAAAAAAATGAAATAGGAAAAAAGGATTTTTTTAGATCTTTATAGAGGTGGAGTACAGAACATTGGGTATGTGTCAATCTTTTTTAATGTATTGATTAGCTTTGCTAAACTGTCTTTTTTCTCTTTTTCAAAAAAAATTCTTTGTCATTAGGGATACTTATCTGGGAGAGATTAGAAAAATAAAACATAAAATAAATAAACAAATAATAATGTTTAATAATAAATATAATCCTATAATATTATATATTATATATAATAATACATTATGATTGTATTTGTATTAATATATACATATAATATATAATAAAAATAATAATGGATAATAATAAATAATAAATGAATTAAAATATTAATAAAATCATTTTTTAAATAGAAAAATGGGGGAATAGCTGGATAGTGCAGCAGATAGAACACCAGTCCTGAAGTCAAGAGAACCTGACTTCAAATCTGGTCTCAGATACTTAACACGTCTTAGCTGTGTGACTCTGGGTAAGTCACTTAACCCCAATTGCCTCGGCAAAAAAAAAAGAAAAGAAAAATGAAACAGTCTTGATTCTCAAGGAGCTCACATTCTATTATTAATTTCAACCGTATCATTCTATAGGTAAAGGGAACTAAGCAAAGAGCAGAATTGGGTTTTCTCAAATCCCTGAGCTGTCTTTCCATTGTAACCATAAGTGTAAGAGTCACATGTTCTGTAGACATCGGCTTTTCACAACAGCAGATGAAAAAAAAATGGCTTAAAATATCAAAAGAGCTAATTGACAAAAGGTGTCTGTCCCTCTGATGTTTGTGACACGGGAGTCTGGCCTCTAACTGGGGGTTACCGTGGTCCAGACGCTCTTCTCACACTTCTAGTTTCACCTGTTCGCATGGTTTCCATCAGGACGTGACCACCAGAACACTGGGCTGAGGTCTGAGGGTCTGGAAAGTTCAAAAAGATTCTTGCTTTTTCTCATTCTCCTATGAGATTATCCGAACTCCCGGCCAGGAGCCAGGCCTAGTTCTGCATCGAGGCTGAAGGTGCCCCGCTGACAGCTTGGCTCTGGGGTGGGACACCCGGATCTCCTCTGATTTCTTTCAAAGTGAAAAAAGAGCTGGAAACGGGAGGGTGGCGGGTGGACGTGGGGCTGATGGGCCTGGAGGCTCAGCCGAGCGGGGTGAGGGGGGCGCGGGTCTTGGAGCCTTGCACTGGGACGGTGGGGAGCGGAGAAAGGGAGGTCTGGATCCCAGGTCCGGCTTTGCTTCTGCCCCTGGTTCCTGGCCGTGTCCTTCTGGGACCGAACAGAGCAAGCCTTAGGGTGGTTCCAGACGACAGCCCTTCCTGTTCTCCGAGGCAGCTCTTCTTCCCCCAAGACTTCTCTTCTTCCTCTCGTCACTGTACAGCATTTATTTTCCCAATAACACGTAATGGTAGTTTTCCACGTTGACTTTTATAAGATTTTGATTTCAAGGTTTTTCTCCCTCCTTTCTCCACTCCCCAAGCGCTCTGATACAGATTATAACGTACAGTCACATTCAAGGCTTCTCTCCTCGGGGGCCACCCTTTCAGTTTGCCCGGACGAGGCTCGGAGGCCACGGACCTGAGACTCTTCCCCCCAGGTCTCCCCTCCGATCTCCCAGGGCTTTCCCTAAAATGTATCCCTGAGACTGAGCAGAGGAGTGGAGACGTCTCCTTTCCCCTGCATTTAAGTGCCCAGAGTGACGCTGCACTAGAGCCTGGGCCCAGGGACAAGCCCGAAGCCGGCTCCCAGTCTCCCCCCTGCCTGTTTTCACAATAAAAGAAAGCGCCCCGACTTCTTCCATGCACCTCAAAAGAAAATAAACCAGGGATAACAGGATCCTATATGACTTTACCGAATGAAATGAACTCATCTCTCTGGGTCTCAGTTTACTTGTCTGTAAATGAGTCTCTAAATGGTGACCTGGACCTTGAGACTATGACCTGGGTCCTAGGGGAATTCTGTGACTTGAAACTTGAGCTATGTCTAGCCAGGGAGGAAAGGAAGTATCTGATGGAAAGTTTGGGGGCGGGAATGGAGAGGGAGAGGCTGAGAAAGCCTTCGAAGAACCAGGATCAGGAAATGTGTTTCCTCCCGAACTGCCTCAGGCAACATATTGAACATGGATTGGTCTACCTGCCATCTAGGGGAGGGGGCGGGGGAAGGAAGGGAAAACTTTCTCAGTCACCATTTAGGAAATGTTTGTGCAATCTTGGAACAGCCGCCTTTAAGCAGTTTGAAAAATAGGTCCTTATACAAGCCCTCATCTCAGGCAGAAATAACCCCCTTCTCTCGGGGACCTCCATGGGCTCCTCCCATGAAAAGTCAGTGGGAAGAGGCTGGGAGCCTTCCCTTCTCCTCAAACAGACGGGGCAGGGCTACAGCTGGCCGCCACCCCGGCACCCCCAGTGCATGTAAATAAGGCTCATAGCGCTGCCTGAATGGGGCTTGACGATCAGCTGAATAAAATATGCTAGGAGGCACGATGGAGGGAGGGCTGGACATGAAGTCGGGAAGATCTGAGTTGAAATCTTGTCCCTGACACTAGCTGTGTGACCTTGAGCAAGTTAAAAAAAACAAAAAAAACTTGTCCCAGCCTCAGTTTACTCATTTGTAAAATGGGCATAATTACATCTACTTTGTAGGATCATTGAGGGAATCAAATGAAGTAGTATGTGTCAAGAGCATTACAAGGCTTAAAGCACTCTGTAAAGTATCACTTATTTTTCTTGGGCAGCTAGGTGGATAAAGCATTGGGCTTCGAATCAGGAAGACTCATTTTTATGAGTTCAAATCTGGCCTCAAACATTTGCCAGTTATGTGACTCTGGGCAAATCACTTCACTGTGCTTGCCTCAGTTTCCCCATTTGTAAAGTTAGCTGGAGAAGGAAATGGCCGACCATTCCAGTATCTCTGCCAAGAAAATCCCAAATGGGGTCAAAGAAAATCAGACACGACGGAAAAACTTATTGTTCTTGTGACTGGTGGTGATTCCGGTGGCATTTCTGAGACGCAGAATGACACAGATTTGGGAGCATGAAGCCTCGGGTTCAAATCCCTTTAGCTGTGACACTGTCCAAGTCACTTATCTTTATAACCCACAGTCTCTTCATCCAGAAAACTGATTTAATCGTAATTAGCACCGACCTCAGAGGGTTGTTGGGAGGCTCTAAATAGGTCACATGTGAAGTAGCCTGATAGAAACATCAGCTTTCGCTGTGATTTGCCAGGGAAGGATTGCCTGGAAGTCCTGCCCAGCAGCCCGGCGGCCCGGGAACCCGCTCAGCCCGCTCCATTGGAGGTCGTCTCAGAGCGGGGATTTCCTACAAAGGTTTCTGGCATTTGAAAGGCCCCGAGAGTCTGTATGTTCCCAGAGGACGTTATCAGCTGTTGATGAGCCCCTGTCCAGGCCCACAGACAAGCGGCTTCCTCCAGCCCTGGAGCTCCAGCCGCCTGTGGAGCCAGGAGGAAGGTGATAAGCCCCAGAGGAGATGTTTTAGGAGTCTCGCCTATCTCTCACACCAGTGGCCCAGGCACATTTTCCACAGTTGCCATTTACAGATAGACCGGCTGCTTTCGGATAAGGGCTTGGGGGTGGGAGCAGAAATCATTAAAGGGTTATGGTTTAGGATAAGGACTGGAGGAAAATGCCATTTAAAAGTCCCACCGATGTCCAGTTAGCTCCCCCAGGAAGCCAAGGAGCTTGTTTTAGGAACAACCAGCTTTTAAAACAGTTAAAGTCCAAAACAAGAGCCATCGGGCCCTGGGTTATCGGCACATGTTCGCAGGGGCCTTCGGGGCTGGCCGGAGCAGCTGGGTGGAGAAATGCTGCCCAGGGAGAGGACGATCCTGGGCTCTAAAGAGTCGCAGAATGTCTCGGGTCGGTTCCCTAGGTCAGGAAATGGGCCCGAGGCATTCACTGTTGGCCAAACTCTGTGGGCAGAGAGGTCGGAAAAATTGCCGCTGGAGAGCTCTCAGGAAGCCCACTGCCCCGTCCCTGCTCTGAAAGAGCCCAGTTGTGTGAATCGTTTCAAGTGGGGAAAGAAGCGCAACTTCACGCTATTGTGGAGGGGCGACGTGTGAAATCACATGTGATGTTACCAAAGTTTCAACTTCTGAGCCTCCTGTAAGAGTCAGAAATCGGTGGCCAGTCATAGGCAGGCTAGCGTTTCCCCCTTACCCACCTAGAAATGCTATCAGTACCTCCAATTGGTCTTAGGCGGGTTCCTTTCCTTTTAGATAAGGAGCACTTTAATTAGGGTCTAATAAATAATGTTAATGGGCAGCCATTGAGCCTGAAGCCAGGAAGCCTTATCTTCCTAAGTTCAAATCCAGCCTCAGATATTTACTAGCTGTGTGACCTTGGACAAGGCACTTAATTCGGTTTGCCTCAATTCCCTCATTTGTGAAAACAGCTGAGAAGGAAAAGACAATCCATTCCAGTATTTCTGCCAAGAAAACCCCCAAAGGGTCATGAAGAGCTGGACACGACTGAAGTGACTGGACAATAACAACAAGAGTAATGAAGCAGGTGCTATCGAGCTCTTAAACTCTATTGATATTATGTGCTGATCACTTTCCAATAGTTAGGTTTGATAGGGTTTCTAACCATTGGCCTTCCAAGAGGACCTGAGTTCAAATTCTATCTCTGACATTGACTCCCTGTGGGATCTTGAGCAAGACGTCTCATATTCCTCCCCTATGAAATGAGGGGGTCAGAATAACTAGCCTTCAAGGTTCCTTGGGGTCCACTGACTCTGGTAGACAATAGTCATCATAATAAAAAGTAAACATTTTTATTATTTATTATATTTATATATTATATTATTGTATCTACTATATATTATATATAATATATAATCTATCTATATATTTTAATATATCTATATATTATTATAAATATTTTATACTTAATATTTTTATTATTTAAAATAATAAAAAAGTCTGCAAAGCACTATTCACACTTGCTCTCATTTGTATAACCCCATTTCTATGCTAGCATATAATAAGCTCTTAATAAATGATTATTGACCTACTGACTAAAGACTGTGAATATTGTTTTGCAAAAAGACAAAACCAGCTAAAGAAAACGAGCTGCAGAAAACTGGATTTTTTTCTTCCCAAAATGACTCCTCTGTAAGGATAGGAGATCCTTCCCATCTTTCTAGTAAACCAGATTCTCAGAACTGGTGGGATCAACTCCTCACTCTTTCTCACCCCATACACCTCACATCCAACCCATTGACCAAACTTGTCCTTTCTACCTTCGAACACCTTCTCTCCCCTCCCACCATCACCACTCTAGTTCAAGTCTTCTTTCTCGTCTGGACCATTGCAATCACCTTTAATTGGCCTCTAACTCAAATCTCTCTTTGCTATAATCTACTTTTTTTTTTATTGTTACCAAAGTGATCTTCCTAAATTATAAGGCTGGCTACGTCATCCCTTCTCTGCTCAAGAAGTTTCTCTGGCTCTTCATCAAATCTCTATTTGACTGGGTATTTAAAGTTCCTCAAACCTGGCCCCTTTCTGCCTCTCTAGTCATGTTACACTTTGCTCCCTTCCCTGCACTTTAAAATCCATCCCAAGTAGACTAATGCTTTCCCCCCACACTGTGCTTCATTTCCCGTCTCTCCCTCTTTGTCCCTGCTTGCTTTCAAAGCCCCACTCTTCCCTTTAGAATCCCTGGCTTTCCTCAAGGCAGCAGGAGACCCTTCCCAGTCCCCTCCGCTGCTGGGATCTTCCCTGTAAAGTTATTTTCACCCACTCTGCCTATTACTCATGTTCATATTGTTCCCCCCTTAGAAAGTAATCATCGAGAGCAAGAAATCCCCCGGGTGCCAAAACCTTTTTATTCACAATAAGTGCCATTAAAATAGTTACTGATTGATTAATCCACCTAAGCCAAGTCCTGTCAAGAGCATTTAAAGATGAAACTGGAAGTGGGCCACCAAATAGAAGTGAAAGGGAACAGTTATGTCAGAATTCCTGCAGCAATTTGTTCCCATCGTGGCTGCTGGCAAAACCACCAGACAGGGATTCTACTATCTCAGTGGCTTTTCAAACAGAATTAGGAATAGTGCCTCACGGCGACAACAAGACTACACGATGATCAATTCCGATGGATGTGGCTCTCTTCAGTAATGAGATGATGCAAACCAGTTCCACTTGTTCAGTGATGAAGAGAGCCATCTCCACCCAGAGAGAGGACTCTGGGAACTCAGTGTGGATCACAACATAGCATTTGCACTCTTTCTGTTGTTATTTACTTGCATTTTGTTTTCTTTCTCCGTTTCTTTTTTTCCTTCTAGATCCAATTTTTCTCGTGCAGCAAGATAACTGTACAAATATGTGTACATATATTGGATTTAACATATATTTTAACATATTTAACGTGTATGGGACTACCTGCATCAAGGAGAGGGAGTGGGGAGGAGGAGGGCAAAATTTGAAACAGAGCTTTTACAAGGGTCAATGTTGAAAAAATTACCCATGTACATGTTTTGTAAATAAAAAGCTTTAGGGACTGCTAGGTGGTGCAGTGGATAGAGCACCAGCCCTGAAGTCATGAGGTCCTGAGTTCAAATCTGTCTTCAGACACTTAACACTTTCTAGCTGTGTGACTTTGGGCAAGTCACTTAACCCCAATTGCCTCAGCAAAAAATAAAAAAATAAATAAATTAAAAAGAAATAGTACCTAAGAAAATAAAAGAATGACTAAATATAAGGAAGCAAACTAAACTAGAAAAAAGCAGGCTAAAACCTCCCAAGGGACCAAAGATGCAAGATAATTTCAAAGGTGAGAAGATTCCAAAGGACCTGGAAAAAAGATAATAAAGAGCCATATTATAATTTAAAAAGTTAATAAGACTAGATCAACCTAATATGCCTCATCTCTTAAGTCTCTAAAATATTTATGAGAACGAGCTATAAACATTAAGAAGAATCCTGCCTGAAACTTGTGAAATGAATGGGCAAGCTTTCACAGTTAATTTTCCATAGGAAGCCACATCTTCACCATTACACAATTGAATCTGAAAGGGATCTTCAAGAAGACATTGGTTTTTCATTCTTGTTTGAGTTCCTCTGTTTACTGCTATCTGTTCTATTTAGCAATTAGCAGGAAAAGGCATTTATATCCATTTGTTATCTCCCTGAGTTATGATATTATCACATTTGGACCCTAATATCACCATCTTGGACAGCTAGATGGCTCAGTGAATAAACTGCCAGATGTAGAGTGAGGGAGACTCATCTTCATGGGTTCAAACCAAGCCTCGGACACTTACTAATTGTATGACTCTGGGCAAGTCACTTAATGCTATTTGCCTCAGTTTCCTCATCTGTAAAATTAACGTGTAAGCAATGGCAAACCTCTCTAGAATCTTTGCCAAGAAAATTCCAAATGAGGTTGTGAGGAGTAAAACGGGACTAAACCAACTGAACTAATCCCTAGCTTTGATGTACTACATGAGAAGTAGAAATATAACTAAAGAAAACAAAGATTGGGAATTTCACCAACCAGACCCAGAGGAATTCTGTGTCAGAAGTGACAAGTTTGAGAGCTTCAAGGGGTGAGATGTCAAACAATTTCTAAAAGCAAGGAGGACATCAAATGTTTTGTTTTGTTTTGTTGCTGAGGCAATTAGGGTTAAGTGACTTGCCCAGGGTCACACAGCTAGGACGTGTTCAGTGTTTGAGACTAGATTTGAACTCAGGACCTCCTGACTTCAGGACTGGTGCTCTATCCACTGCACCATCTAGCTGCCCCTATCAAATGCTTTTAAAAAAAATATTGGGGGGGGCCCTATTGGAACAGATGTGCATTTATTAAGTACTTATTATGTGCCAAATACTGTATTAAATAGGGGATATACATTTAGAAATTGAGTCATTCTTGTCAAGAAGCCCATGTTCTTACTTGTGGGAAATGATAAAAAAAAAAAAGCAAGTGACAAAAATATTAGTAACTGCTTACTTTCACATTTATCTAAAATTTTTATGACAACAATCTGCACAGTCATGGAGGGAATAAACAGCTTTGATGGATGACATTTTAGAGCAAAACACCCCCTCACAGTCCAAATTAACTGAAAGGTGTGAGAGAACACAAAATCCCCCACAATGATTATTTCTTTGTTCCAAAAACATATTTGATTCAATAGAGCAAAATGGTTCCTTAAAGACATTACTCCCACAAATGTGTGGGAGGTTTCTCCTTCCCCAAATGTATCAGTCATATGGTATTCCTCTACAGAGGAAAGAACAGTCATAAGTTTTCCTGGCAATTTTTGACTATTGATATCAAGAAGTACATGAAACAGAGATTTTTGCAGAGTCTAAATGGAAGGGGTGTTTGATCTACATAACAGAGCCTTCCGTGTGCTCTTGCACAACTTAACTTGTCTCTGGAATGTCATAGAAGCTCCTAAATTAGATCTATAACTACTCAGAAGTTTGGCTTAACTATTTACACAGGGAAAGCCAAGTGGATGAAAAATGTTTCTTATCTAGATTATTAAATGTATTTAGATGGACAGCTCATAGAGCTAAGAAAAGTGTACGTGTATCTCGTCCATAAGCAGGAATTGGGTAATGAGCTGAACTCATAGTTGAACAGTCGGAGAAAAGTGGCTAGATCGCTTTTGGGAAATGAAAGTGCTGCTGCTTCAATCCTAGCATATAGTAGGCGCTTGATAAATGCTTGTTGACTGAAAGAAAAAAACCACCTTTTAAATATTAACTGTTTATTAATTTATTTAATTTAATACGCATTAATTTAATTAATAATTAAATATTGAAGTTCTTTCGGTGATGTTGTCTGCCTATGGATCTTAGAGTTCCTCAGTGTCCAAAGAATTCGAGTAAAAAGTCATTCAAAAGGCAATGGAGAAAAGAACATAGTAAATGTAAATGGATAAGTAAGAAATTTTTAGAAGTAGGAAAATCACAAGCTGTAAGATGACAACTTGGGGGAGGGAGGTTTATAGAAGGACATAAATAAGACTTATGCAAGATGAGAAGATATGGATTAAAATAAGAGTACCAAATTCCATGAAGTTACAGATCCCAGGTATGGATATATTTATCATTTTAATAGAGTAAAATGAAGCTTAAAGTTCTCTTCCAATAAAATGACTACCATACGTATGTGAAGATTGTGCAAGGTTCCTTAATGGTTGCAACTAGTGATAACTTTGTTCAAGGCTCTAAATATCATTATCAATCAAACCATAAGACAGGGAGGCAAATGTGATGTCTTATACAGTCCAAGGAGAAAAGGAATTCCTCATATACAAAGTCTTCCATATGTTCTTGTTTATGGATGGAACTACATGGATTACTTTCTGAAGTGAAATGTTACAAGGTCTTCTCAATGAGATGCATGATCATCCAAAAGAAATTCACCAAATAATCCATGTAAGAAAAGCCAATAGATGAAGAATGCCTGTTGCTCAAATTATGAGATGCATTTAGGTGGATGGTTCATTGAGCTGGTCCATCAGTACATTTATTCCATATGGATAATAAATTGGACCTGAATCAAATTGGAAGCGAGTAGATTGGATCTCATTTGAGAAATTCTGTCACCTTTTCAATGATCTCAAGCAATTTGCTCATCAAAGTCTTTCTTGAATATCAATATTCTACATTGATTTTAGTTAGACAGATGCCAATGATAGTGTGCCATGATCTCTGAAGCATCAAAATGGCGAGTGACCTCAAAGAACAACAGAATCACAGAATTTGAGAGTAGGAAGGTACCTTAGCAACCAATTAGTCCAACACAACCAACAGGAATCTCCATTTTAACCTTCCTGAGAATCAGTCATCTGATCTGGACCTATGCTTGAAGATTTTCACTAAAGAGGAACTTACCAGCACTTGAAGGAAGCCATTCCAGTTTTGGACAGCTACAATTTTTTTAATTTAAGTTTAAATTTTTATTAAAGTTTTTTATTTTCAAAACATATGCATAATTTTCAACATTCATCCTTGCAAAATATTGTGTTCTATAATTTTCCCTCCCTTCTCCCCATCCCTCCCCTAGATAGCAAGTAATCTGTGTTAAATATGTACAATTCTTCTATACATATTTCCACAATTATTATGCTGATCAAAAAAAAATAAGGTCAAAAAGGAAAAAAAAGGAGAAAGAAAACAACAATAAAAGTGAAAACACTATGTTGTGATCCACACTCAGTTCCCATAGTGTCTCTCTGAGTGCAGATGGCTCTCTCCATCATAAGACCATTGGAACTGGCCTGAATCACCTCGCTGTTGAAAAGAGCCGTGTCCATCAGAATTGATCATTGTATAATCTTGTTTTCTCTGCGTACAATGTTCTCTTGGTTCTGCTCATTTCACTCAGCACCAGTTCGTGTAAGTCTCTCCAGGCCTCTCTGAAATCCTCCTGCTGACTCTTTCTTACAGAACAATAATATTCCATAACATTCATATACCATAACTTATGCAGCCATTTTCCAATGGATGGGCATCCTCCCAAGTTCCAGTTCTTTGCCACTACAGAAAGGGCCGCCACAAACCTTTGTGCACAAGTGGGTCCTTTTTCCTCCTTTATGATCTCTTTGGATACAGAGCCAGTGGAGACACACTGGATTATACAGTTTGACAGCCCTCTGGGTATAGTTCTAAATGGACAGCTATAATTTTAAGGGACTTTTTTCTGATATCAAGCTTCAGTGCTTTTTTTTGAGACTTCCATACTTGTCCTTGGTTCTGTCCACTGGACCAAATGGAACAAGTCCGCCGTGTGATAGCTCTTCAAATACTTGGACATGTTAATCCTGTCCTTCATTTTCTCTTCTCCCCCGAAGGAAAAAAAACACCTCCCCAGGATCTTATCATTGACCTTACATGGCACGAACTGAAAATCCTCCACGAACGTATTTGCTCTCCCACAGACACTCCTGAGCTTTACAATGTAATTAAAACTTGACTTCCAGAATACTTCAGGATGTGGTCTGATTAGAGCAAAATATGGAGGGGCTACTCTTTATTTCTGGAAGATGGATCTCTCTTAATGGAGCCCAAGATCAAATTAGCTTTTTTTGTTAGCCTGTCATTCTGCTGACTCATTCTGAGCCCATAGTCCACTAAACCCCAAGACCAGCTGTTATTTAACTACATTTCACCCATTTGTCATTGGGAAATTGATCTGGATCCAAGTTTGGCTTTATCTTTGTCCCAATTGAATTTTATTTTACCAATTTATTAGCTTCAGCCACCACTGTTCTAACCCACTGAGTTTTAAGATGTTGAATTCATCATCAGAGGTGGAAGTTGTCACTCAGCTTTTTGTCATTTGCCCTTGATCAGTATGATGTCAATGCGCAATATGTAGAGACTCTGAGTGACCCATGGCACATTCACAAGGACAATTTGTGGGTAAGAAATGGCACAAAATATCACCGAGAAAAAGAGAGAGCTTTTTTGTAGCGTAAGAGTGAGTGGGTTGTCTGAGTGAAACACAAGCTTTTATTTACAGTCTAGGGAAAGGGCTGGACTGGAAGAAGAACCAGGATGTCGGTGAGGGCCTTTCAGGAGGAGCATCAGAAGGACAGGGACAAAAACTGCCTGAGATGAGAAAGTTTGGAGGAAATGAAATCTAAGAACAACCTGTTACTTACATGTGATAGACAAGGAGCTCAGGATCTAAAGCGGAAATGACTTCAGAGACCGCTGAAATTGTCCCCTTCATGTTATAGCTCCAGGGAATGTTAAGTGGGGGGGAATCACAGATTTATTTATTTTTATTAAAGCTTTTTATTTTCAAAACATATGCATGGATAATTTTCAGCACTGACCCTTACACAGCCTTGTGTTCCACAGACTTTCCCCTCCTTCCCCCCACCTCTCCCCTAGAGAGCAAGCAAGCCAATATATGTTAAATTTGTTAGAATATATGCTAAATCCAATATATGTATACATATTTATACAATTATCTTGTTGCACAAGAAAAGTCAGATCAAGAAGAAAAAAATGAGAAAGAAAATAAAATGCAAGCAAACAACGACCAAAAAGAGTGAAAAGGCTCTGTTGTGATCCACACTCAGTTCCCACAGGCCTCTCTCTGGGTGCAGATGACTCTCTTCATCACAAGATCATTGGAACTGCCTGAATCATCTCATTGGAAAGAGCCACGTCCATCAGAATTGATCACCGTATAATCTTGCTGTTGCCATTTATAATGGGGATCACAGATTTAGAGCTGGGAGGAAACTTAGAGGCATCTCATTGTACAGATAAGGAAACTGAGGCACAGAACAGACTTAGATCACACTGTCTGGAGGAGGATTCCAAGTCCTGTGCTCGCTTCTCTTCAATATTTACCTGCCCAGGGTTCCAAGGGTTGTCATAATCAAAGGTAGGATATAAATCTAGGTGTTTAGAACCAGAAACAGCGATCTTTCCTATAAAATTTAGTCCAAAATGCTACAACCAAACAAATATTTCTTGCTGGAGCTCCCCAGCACTTGACAGCCCACTAAGCAGAATGTCGCCGACCCGCTAATCCATGAGTCCTTCCCTCCCCCTCACAGGCCTTCATGCAGCTCAGCAGTCTGGACAAAGCGGAGAGTTCACTGGCCTCCCCGGGCTCCTGTGAGGCTGAAGACATATAACAGAAGCATTTTCTCAGGCTCATGTTATTCCTTTGCTAAGCGATAATGCTTCTAATTAGCAGGGAGACCTCTTGAAGAGCCTGATAGGGCTGCTGCGGTCTGTGGGGCGGGGAGGGGAGGGGATGGGTGAGGTTAGGGTGGGATGCCTCAGCCTCCCCTCGGGCGTCAGGCCCCTGTGCGAGTTCCCAGGGCAGAGGCTGGCTTCCAGCTCCCTTCGGTAATGAGGCCGGAGCTGGGATAAGGAGCACTGGCAGATAAGAGAGGGTCCGAGGGGACTGGTCTGCTGACAAAAGAGAAGCAGACCCCTCGTGCCAGGAGGCAGAGCTGAGAGCTTTGAGGGCAGCAGAATAAATTCAGAGTCCCCGTGCCCTTCGTTTGAGGCTGACAGAGAGACGCAGCCTCCACTCCCTTTCTTTCTTTCTTTGCTGACTAAGCTGTGGCCCATGGGGAATCATGGTTAAATCTGGTTTCTTTCTTTTCTCTTAAGAAAAAAAACCACACCCTTTCACAGCAATGATCCATGAAGAATACAAGATTTGAAGGGTAAGGACCTAGGTTCAAATCCAGGCTCTGCCATTTAATTCCTGTGTGACTTTGTATAAATCACTTAACTTGTCTGGGTCTGTTTTCCCATGATTAAAATGAGTGTTCCATTAGATTAAATCCATTTACCTTCTTAAACTCTTTGAGAAGATGGGGAAGATGGACGGAAGCTCTCCTGAATGGATACTCCATGTGGTACCCAAGATGACTAAAGGAAGCGTATATACCTGGGTCATTTCAACACTTGTAACTCCTGAATATAAAAGCCACTGTCTGCTTCTTCTCAGTCTGGATTCTTCCTCCTTTTCCAGTCTTGTTAAACTTTACTCTCCCCAGACACTCCACGATTCAGTGACATCTCCCTCCCACCCCCACACTCACCCCCCCACCCTCTTCCAGTTCCTTGTTCTTCACATCCCCAGTTCCTGACTCCCCAGCCTTTGGCCCGTCTCCCACACCCAGAACACCCTCTCTCCAGTCTCAATACAAACCCCACAGTTTTCCAGTTCTAGATTCTCCCCAGCCCCTGCCAGTCCCTCAGAGATGACTCCCTTTTTACCAAGTCTGCATCTACTACTTCATTCTTTACAAGCCTTCTCCCGCCTAGGAACATGTGCTCCTGGAAGTCACAGGTGATTCTTTGCCACGCTACAGTCCCCAGCACATAGCACCCTGCTTAACACACAGTGGGAGATTAAGAAATGTCTGAATTGATTGAATTTAATGAAATTCATCCAAAACATTTATTCAACACTCATTATATGCAAGGCCCTAGACTAGGTCACAAGGATTCAAAGACCAAAATTAATCCATTTTCCTTTTTCTGAGGTGGGATGCAATGCCAAAGTAAAGGGAAAATTCATTGGAGGAGAAACCAAATCCCAATAGTTTTTTGGGGAAGGGATTCTGAACCTGAAGGGAGCCTTGAAGCAAGCTAGAACTTCTAAGAGGGGGAAGTAAGGTCAGAGGGCATTTCAGCTTATGGAATGGTAAGAAAGGGAGAAATGGAAGGATAAACATGGGTAGGAATATTAGGGGGTAAATCTAGAAAGGGAGGCTAGAGCCAGATTGGGAAAATCCTTCAATGCCAAGTATAAGAGTTTCTGGTCTCACCCTAAGTCCAGGCCACCAAAGAGCCCTGGGGCTTCAGACTCAGGCTTCAGGGATGCTCTTTTCATAACCGAGTGACCATCATAAAGTCAGAGCCAGAAGGGACCTCAGGGGCCACCAGTTCAACCCATTTATTGAGGAAACCTCTCCACTGTCCCACCTGCCTCTAGATGCACCAGAACAGACTATGTCTCTGGCTCAGTGAACTATTGATACCAATCTCAGTTCTTTAGATTTCCCAACGGAGAGCGTTTCTTCCCTTTGTCTAAATGGCAGTGGCGACAGGGAGAAAATCCTAATAAGGTAAGAATGTTTGAGATCAAAGGGGAAAAAAAGAATCATAAGACATAGTGTCTTATAGCGACTGGAGCATTCAGAATTAGGGGATGATGAAGCATCCAGGGAAAAGACCAAAGCACAGAAGGATTTTCTATTGATTGAAGCCCTCCACATCTCCTGGTGTGTGAGCAGCGTACAGGCCGGAACACCTCCAAGCCTTCTGAGCGAGATCCAGAATCACTGAGATGAGTGACTCCTGTTCAATGAGTGACTCCTGTTCAATGAGTGAATCCTGTTCATACAGAAAAAGCTAAGTGGATGAAGAACATCTATTGTCCAGTGTACAACATGTAGTCACCTACCTGCACGTGTGTGTGTTCACACCTGTTATATTTCTGTTATATTATGCATTCATAAACTTAATATACATATACACATATATCATAATTACAATATAATATGTAATGTTATAATTATAATATAATATATGCATATATAACACTTTAAGATTTGCAAAATATCTTACAAGAGAAGTTCAAGATAATAGGGGAAGGCACTTGCATTAAGAAAGACCAGGAAATGCTTCCTGTACAAGGAGGTAGAGATGAGGAGGGAGAAAATTCCAGAGATGAGAGACAGACAGAAAAAAAGCCCAGAAAGAAGGAGCAAGGAGGCCGGAGTCTCTCTCGGATGATGGGATACACGGAGGCCATGAGGGTGGGAGCTGCGAGCCACCATGGAGGATTCTGTTGATGAATTCTGGTAACTCTAGAGCATCACACAACTAGTGAGTGTCTGAGATGGAATCCCAATCCGGATCTTCCTGACTCAAAGCCACAATAGACCCCTAAACCATCCAACTTTTAAAGATGTATTAAAGATATGATTTTTAATCATAAGTGTAGACGAGCCCAGCTTCTCCTAATAGCCATTTATGGTTCTGTCCATCATAGGATCACAGCCCTAGAGCTAAAAGGGGTCATAAAATCCAACACCCTCATCTTTCAGATGAGGAATCTGAGTCTTAGAGAAGTTAAAGTGATGTCCCCAAGTTCATAACTTTGTCCGTTCCCTTTTGCAAATCTATTTATTGTCCATTCCAATTCTTGAGTTAATGAGTAAAGACAGCGTCTCAAATTGTGCGGAAGGAGATTTTTCTGGACTCTGGTTGGTTTAGTGTGTCCATCCATCTTTCACACATGGGTTTTTGCATCTTCTATCTTGTCACCAAAAAAGCACTCGATTATTGATCTGGTCTAGGTAGAGTGTCCAGAGCATCATGAGTACTTAATAAGTGTTTGTTGATTGATTAACTATTGGCGAGGAGGGACTTTACTGCACTAACCTAAGGCAGGAGTAGTCTCTGTGATCCACTCTTATGATAGAAGGTTACATACCATATTCTAGAACACTTGAAACACTCAAAATAATACAATTTTTAAAAATTTAGAACAGGGAGAAAAGTCTAATGGCATTTATTCTATCTTTTCTTATTTTACATGAAGAAAAATGAGACCATCAGAATGGAAGAGATCTGAGATTACAAAGTGTGCCAGGATAATTGAACGATTCAACAAATAGTTATTAGGCTGGTCTTCCTGAGCTACAGTCTAATGTTCTATATACTTCTATACCTTGTTGCCTCAAGTCACTACAGAGTGCATTTTTTAAAATGACATTCCAGGAGGTAAGAATGGCCACTAACATGAGGAGACTCAGACAAGTCTTGTGTAGAAAGTGGCTCCTGAGTTGAGTCTTGATTCCAAAGAGTTGGCGAGTCCAAAAAACAGAAGATAAAATCTAGACCCTGAGTCCCCTAACTCTTCTACCTCTTCTTTTCCAGAAATGATCTAGAAGTGGAACCTAACTGAATGAACTGCAAGGAAAGATGGCTGACCAAGTCGATTTGCTGTAAGCATCTCACAGCTTGATATTTTTTCTGAGTTTTGGCACGTTTTCTAGTAACTAATTTGAGAAAGTGTCCATCGTTTCCATCCGCCACCAAGTCTTAAATACAGAGACATCTAATTTTGAAGGAAGATATTACTCAAGGAATGGGCAATGCATTTAAAGCAATGAAAATAGATCTTGTGATCCGGATCTCCTCTCATTTCTCCAACCACGAAATAAGATTTCTTCCGCCATCTTTTTTGTTTCTTATATTTTTTTACATGTGCTTCTCTGCCGGATTTTTGTTTCTCCAAGAAAAGAAGATAGCTTGGGTTAATTTCCAATTCTCCACAATTTATCTGTGTGGAGTTGGAAGAGTGTTGAGTGGGAAAGGGTTTCATTGTCCACTAGGGCCTCACAGCTATTCAACACCCACTACTTCTGCCTCATGTCAAAGAAAAGCAAATAGGTTTATTAAATAGCTGTCAAGCCAAATGAGCTTGCACAGAGAACAGACAGAGGGCAAATTGGGTTAGAGGTAGAGTACATGCCACACTAAACAAGGGCACAGATTTACAGTCTTAACCGTACAACCATACAAATGATACTCAGGGTAGATGGGAGCAGTTGAGAGAAAGGCTGAGCAAAACGAGACGATCAATAGCTGTGACTGGCTGTCTTTTCATGTCCAAGAGCAAAGGCAGTCTTGGCCCCACGAGGGACTGGTCTGGTTGAATGAAGTAGGGATTGTTATTCTGGAGAAGAAAATGAAGGGAGATATGAAGGGTGATCATGTGAAAGACAAATGACTTATTCTGCTTCGTCCCAGAGAGCTGAACCAGAAAGCTTCTGAGGTTCCTTCCTACCTTGATACACTGATTCTGGGTCTTTATAAATCTAGAACTTTTTAAATCAATTTTTTTTCAGACAGCAAAGTTTTACCTTATATCTTCTCTCTTCCATCTCTTTTTTCCCCATCTGTCCCAGCTAGAAAGAAAGAAAAACAACATATTCCTGCTTTGGACACACATAAAAACCAAACAAACAAAAAAGAAAGCCAAAAAGTTTTAATCTGTACTCTGAGTCCTCCACCTGTCTATCATGATCTGAGATAGCATGTTTCAGCAAAAGTCCTCTGGAAGTGTGATCAGTCATTTTGCAGAATTCTGCAGAAAAGAGTTCCTAGGTGTTTCACGTGTGTTTGCCTTTACAATATTGTTATCATTGTAAATTGTTCTCCTGATTCTGTTCATTTCACCTGCATCATTTCATAAAATTTCCACAGTTTTCAAAAATTGTTCCTTTTGCCATTTCTTATAGCATAATACCATTCAATTATTCAAAAGTATTCATATACCACAACTTATTCGCCATTCCTCAATTGATATTCAATCCCCAATTCCAAATCTTTGCCATTGTCAAAAGAGCTATAATAAATATTTTTATATATCCTTAGAGCTTGTTTTACTTAAAACTAATCCTTCCCTTAATTAATCATTCCTCTCATTCATTCTCTCCCTTCTCCCCTTACCTTGCTGCCTTTCTATTCAGTAAAATGTATATCTGAATCCAATTTTCCATATATGTATTTTCCCACTTTTGAGCAATTCAGATGAGAGTGAGGTTCAAATGTCTTTCTCCTTTGCATGGACTTCTACTTGGTCACTAGTTTAGGTGAGATCATTTCCCAATCCTTCCTCTCTCTTTCTCTCTCCATCGCATTCTTCTTCTTATCCATTGCCCCTCTTGTTTTAAGATCATCAAAACAAGATAGACGCCCTCCCAGATGCTTTCATTAATTAGACTTTTTAATGAGTTTTGAAGACCACAGAATTCTAAAGAAACATAGGTTTCATTTCTCCATATTTTTTCTTATTTATTCTTTTTTATTCTTTTTTAATGTTTTTATGATCTTCCATATTTGCCTTTGTATGTTTCTCTTGACTGCTGGCTTTACATTTCAAAGTTCTACATGGTCTTTTCATCAGGAATACTCAAAAATCCTCTTTCATTAAAGGTTCAGTTTGTCCCCTATAGAATTAGACTCACTTCTGCTGGGTAAATAACTCTTGGTGGTAAGCCTATGCTTTCTTGAATATTGAATTCCAGGCCCTCAATCCCTTTATGCAAGTGGATGCAAAATTTTGTGTTACAGACTCTACCTCTTTGGTACTTGAATTCTTTATTTCTGGACACTTGCGGATGACTGGAACTGGAAGCTCTGGATTTTGGCTATTATGTTCCTGGGAACTTCAGGGAATGATCTTTGGATTCTTTCTATTTCTATTTTCCCCTCTGGTTCTTAGAAGTTTGGGTAGTTTTCTTGAAAAACTTGATTTAGGTTCCTTTTTAGTTCATGGTTTGTAAAGTAATCAAATTATTTTCATATGTATATGTGTAATTTAGGTATACTCAAATATTTTTGTTTGATATGTTTTCTAAATCAGTTGTTTTTATTATGAAATACCTTATTTTTTAGTACTTTGACTTTTTAAAAAATATTTCTTGCTATTTAATGAAGCCATTTTCTTCTATTTAGTCTACATTTAAGAGAAATTATTGCTTAGACAAGGCTTTCTGTCCCTTGTGCCAAGTGATTAACTACTTTTCAAATTCTTTCTTCGATAGTCCATTTCTTTTCTACTTTTTCTTCTAGTACTCTAATTTCATTTGTAAAGCATTTTAGTACTAAAAAAAGTTAAATAAAACAAAAACTTTTGCTTCATCTCTTCCAGGAATTCTAGTTGAACTTATGCTCAAGTTGCGTTTTATTTTGAGGTTTGGCTTGTAGACTTTTGGAGTCATTCTCTTCTTTTTGGTTTATATCTTGAATGCCCTTATTACCATAGCAGTTTTTTCTGGAAGGATTCTTTTTTTTTTCTCATACTTCTTGACTCTTGACTTAAGATAGGACTCTGTTCTGTGCAATTCTGCAAGGAATGTCTGGGCAGGTTTCTTGGGGATATGAAGTATTATATTATTCCAGGCTTTCAGAGACTGTTTTAGTCTGGAGATCTGAAAGCTTTCAGTGTTCCCAAAGCAAATCCAAAGCAACGTCTGACCACTACCCTTCTGTTCTGAGTTCTGTAAGTTCCTGGCATGGATTTGAGCAGTGGTTCTCAAACTTTTGTTTTCAGTATCTTTATCCTATTAAAAATTATTGAGGATCTCTCCAAAGTGTTTTTGTTTATCTGGATTATATTTATAGACATTTACATATTGGGAATAAAAACTATTTTTGAATTTGTAGACCCTCTAAAAGGATTTCAGATCCCCAGGATTCTTTAGACCATACTTTGATAACCACTGGATTTGAGTCTGAGAAATTTGCCCCTGTTGGAGTTCCTATAGACAGCTACTAGACCCAGTGCAATAATAATGAAGCATCTATTATGTTCCAGACATTGTGCTAAGTACTGGAGATACAAAAAGAGACAAAAGACCATCCCTGCTTTAAGGAGTTCCTGGGGG
The DNA here is from genome assembly GCF_016432865.1 of Antechinus flavipes. NCBI lineage: Eukaryota > Metazoa > Chordata > Mammalia > Dasyuromorphia > Dasyuridae > Antechinus > Antechinus flavipes. Next base: position 16,283,292 of record NC_067398.1, read on the forward strand.
AGATAACAAGCAAACAAAAATGTGAAAACAAGCTATACACCGGATAAATAGGAAAAAAATGAGGGAAAGCACTAGAATTAAGGGGAGTAGGGAAAGATTTCCTGTTAAGGAGATGAGAATTTAGTTGGGACTTAAAGGGAGCCAGGGAAGCTAGTAGGCAGAGATGAGAAAAAAGAATGAACAAAATGTTCATGGAAGAGAACCAGAGAAAATACCTGGACCCAAGAGAAGGAGTGTTATGTTCATGGAACACCCAGAAGGCCAACAGTACTAAATTGAAGAGTACCTTATGGGGAAGGAAGTATAAGAAGACTGGAAAAATAGGAGATCATAAAAGGCTCTGAATGTCAAGCAGAGGATTTTGGATTTGATCCTTGAAGCATTAGTGAAATCTACTACATGTTTTCCTTTAGTTTGGGATTTCTGCTCTAGTTATTTCACTATAGGCTTCAGAGTGAGTTGAAGGTCAGAACTGAAATCCTGTTTTACTACTGGGTTTTGCGATCAAAACACACAATTGCTGCCTGATTGACAGGAGCCAAGCATTTGGGTTGGTATGATGCATGTTCTACATCCATTTGGAGGAGTTAGAGGAGAGCATGGCTGTCTTCTCCTTGTTACTCTGCCAGATCCGCTCTATCTCAAACATCACTTTACAACTGGTGGTCTTCTCTGTCTCCACATGAAGTTCTACAAATGGCGAGTGATCATTAGACTCAACAAGTCTCAGGAGACTCTCTGTCACACCTTGGATCTATCCTCTGGGAAGACAGTATACTTCCTACATATTAACATGTCCTTTCACTCACTTACTACCAATGGCCTCTTTCCTTTATTTTCTTCTGTTTTATATTCTTCTACTTCCTAATAGGTAAATATTCCCTGCTGCCTCCTCAGATACTTTCTCTTTTTTTGTTTTCTCCTTGAAGTATTTCTATTATTTCAAGAAACTTGATAACTGGAGAGTGGAAAGGTTCTCCTCCAATCCTTTTATCTTCTCACATAACGGGGAACACAGGTCTATTCTATCTGGATGTTATTTTGCACAGACAGAAACAGAAACAATAAATCTCTGCAGATCATTGGGAGAGTCTCCTTAATTTTCATATTTGATGAAACCGGAGTCCTCACTTCTGTTGCAGCTCATTGCCTCGTTGCTTTTATCACCATGTTATATTGCCAACCCCTAACCGAGTGTGGAGGTGCCAAAGTGCATAGAACATGGAACTTGGAATTAGGAAGACTCATTCTCCCGAGTTTAAATCTGACCTCAGACACTTCCTAGCTGTGTGTCACCGAGCAAGTTACTTAACTCTATTTGCCTCAGTTTCCTCATCTGTAAAATGAGCTGGAGAAGGAAATGGCCAACCACTCCAGGATCTCTTCTAAGAAAACTCCAAATGGGGTCAAAAAGAGTCAGCCGTAGCTGAAACAATTGAACAACAACAAAAAACTCACTTCCATTCTGCAGGAAGGATCAGGCTCTGCATAAATCTTTTGCTTAGCATAATGGCTAATTCATCCATCTCCAGTAGAAGCTCTAGGGAAGGGTCAAACTCCTTCTATTTCTTTTTTGTTTTGTTTTAGACTCCTATATTTTAGAGAATGTCTAATTAGGTGGCTACGATATCTTGTTCATCTAAGGGGTTATCTACTCAATCATAATTAGCTCCAAGCCCCCACTTACTAAAGACTTTGCCTTTTCTCTAAACTATTATTTTTCACTGGGCCACATGGCCTTCCCACAAAGGACTTTGCTAACTCCCCACCCCAGGAAGAGCAGACAGAAAATGTTTGTTTGTATAAAGTGTTTTATTTTATGCCCTCACATAGAATCAATGATAGGAATAAAGCAATGTACAATTAAACACCTAGTTCATGGCTGAGTGCCTGAAACTTTTCTTAGATTCAGCCTATCTCCAGACAGTATATAAAAAGTCACTTTGAACCCAGCAGTTTTAAGAGCTCTCCTTCTCTTGAAGGGATAAACATAGACACAGATAGCTAAATGTAAATTAATTTTGAGAAGGGATAATGCAGTAACATCTAAAGGGCTCAGGGAAGGCTTCTGGCAAGACGCGGCACCAAAACTCATACTTGAACGAAGAGGAGGACCCTGAGAAGTGGAGGTGAGGACAGAATACATTCCAGGGGTGGTTTCTGTCTCCCAATAAAAGTATATTTGAGTCCAATTAGAAGGTTCCTATCAATGCTCAAAATTATAAACCAGCAAGGCTATGGGATCATCTCCGTGGTCTCATGGAGACATCCACATTTGAGTCGCGTAAGCTGTTTCTCTTTCTTCCTCTCACCAGTGATGAGATTTTGGACTTCTTCTGGAGGCAAGATTCTTTGTGTCTAACCTCTTTGTTATTTCAGGGACATCGATACTCCTCTAAAGCGCAATAGGAGAAATTTTTTCTAACTCTTACTATTTTAAACAATTCATATCATTATAAAGGTATATGTGTGTATTTACATGTGTGTATGTACATATATATACACATATAACTGGTAGAATGGAAAGAACAGGGAGCTGAGGCAGAGATTCAGATCTTAGTTCAAATCCTGACTCTTTCACTTATAAAGTGCACAATTGGGTGAGTCATTTCTGGTCACTGAGCCTCAATTTACTTATTTGTAAATCAGGGGAAATGATCCCTATAGATCAAAGGTGGCTGTGGGATTCAAATAAGATATTTACATAAACTGCTCTGTAATCATAAAATTCTGTATAAAAGCCATGTTTATGATCATCCCCATCATTATCATCATTTTTCTTCTTTTAAGATGTCACACATTGCTCATATTTTAGGGGACGGGGAAAGACCAGAAAGCCCAAATGGAAAATTACTATATGTGTGTGTGTGTGTATGTGTGTATGTGTGTGTATAAAGTTGGCAACTTGCAAGATAAAATATATATATATATATAATATACAAAGATAATATATATACAAATATATATAATATATATACACACACACAAAGTTGGCAACTTGCAAGATAATATATATACACATATATATGTATACACACAAAGATAATATATATACAAATATATATAATATATATACACACATACAAAGTTGGCAACTTGCAAGATAATATATATATATATACATATATATGTATACACACAAAGATAATATATATACAAATATATATATAATATATATACACACACACAAAGTTGGCAACTTGCAAGATAATATATATATACACATATATGTATACACACAAAGATAATATATATGAATACACACACACACATACACACAAAGTTGGCAACTTGAAAGATATAATTCATGACCATTTGAGGACCACATATTGGAAACACTTCTTCCTGGATAAAACATTTGCCTTTCCGACCTCACAGTCATTCACCTGTGTGTGCATGAAGCCGGGATGTGTCTGGCTGCAGGCGCGTTTTGAGCCAAAGGTCCGGGGATGAGGAGACATCTGCTAGCTGTCATTTGGGGTTAGTAATCTGACTTGTGACAGGAGCATTTCATCAGCAATGATGCCCACCGGCCTCAAGTGTTGATCCCTGCCTCTGATTGGGGCCGGTTTGCTTCTCTGGGAAATCGCACATTTTGCTGATACAATTAGCTCCTTGCGCCTCGTCCCCAAATGGGTTGCTCCTGGGACTAATTGGCAATAGCTTCTGGGGAACGAGCGGCTCTTTTCATTTGAATGTGATTTCAAAAGAAACAAGCAAATAGGGAGACTTCAAAGAGACACTGGATGGACTGATCCCTCAGCGTCATGGGTTTTGGAGGAGGGATGGGGTCTTCACTGCTGTTTCCATGAAAATCAGGCTCCCTCTGGCCCACAGTGATGCTCACTAATTCAATTGCGTACTCTTCAAGGAAAATATTTGTCTCGCGTTTATCACAGAGACGCAGGAGAAGCCCAAACGTCTGCCCGTCTTGTTCTGGGATTTAGTCACAGCTTATTCCACTGGTCTCAAATATAAAAAATGGAGGCCATGGGGTATCCACCGGGAGTCATTTCTTCAGCGAGCCATGGATGGGCTAAGGCTGCATTTCCGTGGATTAGCCAAAGCACTGGGCTATTTCCATCAAGGTTGCCCCGACAGTTTCTTTGATCGTCCTAACTGCTGGTGATAGAATGACACAAGGTTGGGAATCTCCTCCCATAGCCATAGGAGGGTGATACTGTAGGTATTCTTATCCCAATTTTACAGATAAGGAAACTGAGGCTCAAAAAATTGGAGGGCCTTTCCTAGTGAGTGTCAGGATCCAAATTTGCATCTTTTCTCTGCAGATATTTTCCCATTGCTTTTCCCCATTATGCTATTTTTATTCCCACTTATGAATAAAGTTCCATACTGCAATGAGGGGTATTGGGCATTACAGAGCAAGAGTGAGGGCCCGGAGGAGGATGGGAAAATGCTGTTGTAGAGGGGGAGGGGTTCCTGGGCTAGGCTGAGATTTCACCTGGGCTGGGAGGTGAGAAGTAAAAGCAGAAGCACCCGCACCCCTTCTTTCCTTGCCTGATCCCTAGTTTTTTGCCCGCTTGAAGTCCTTCTACTCTCTCTCACTCTGGCCCAAGGACAAGGTACACGTCTATACACTATATTGATTTTACAACTTAGAATTATGTGATGATAAAATCATAAATTGGGGGCTAGAAGGGTCCTCCTCTATCCCCTTCATGTTACTGATGATTTCCTGCTGGAGTTCAATGATATACTCAGGGTCACTCGGCTATTAAACGTCCAGGACAGGACTTGAACTGGTATTTTTGTTTAGAAATTTCTCCCGCGCAGCTCCCAGGAAGAGCTCCTTGTGAACCTGAGACATGAAAGCACATTCTCACCTTTCAGCAAACACACAGTGTCGGGGGCTTGCCTTTGCTTCTCAACAAGGGAAACTGCAGGAGGCTGGGAGCCCATTGCCTCACAGTATCGACTCATTTAATTCACGTAATTGAGTTACATGGCAAGACTGGGGAGGCTGGGATTTTGTATCCTCCTCAGGGCCAAACAATAACAAAGGATTAGGTGTACTGCTAAGTGACTCCTGGACTTTCTCTGCTCTGGGGCCTCCTCCACCCTGTACCGGGAGAAAGAACAAAGGAGAGGATTGGACTCTGGGAGAGCCCGAGACCCCTGTCCCAGCAAGGCAAGACCGGGAGGAGAGGACCCAGGAGCTCTCACCTCCCCGATCCCAAGAGGATGCACCCCAAGCTGTCCCCAAGCTTTTAAAGCCCTACCCAAGCTGACCCCAACCTACCTTTCCGGACTTTTGGGACATCATCCCTCTTCCCATACTCTGCAATCCAGCCAGACATCCCCCTCTCTGCTCCTCACTCGTGACAATGCGTTTCCCACTTCCGTGCCTTTGCACTGACCATTCCCCGAGACCGAACCTCATTCCCTTCTTACCCTGCCTTGCCTGTCTCCTTGGAGATTCTGCTCAGACACTGTTTTCTGCATAAAAATCTCCCCTGATGCCCAGGATGGCCATACCCTTTCTCCCTAACTTGCATTTAATTACCTTGCATGTATTTCTCTGTATTGATTTTCTATTTCTGCTCTGTATATGTCCATATTTAGAGATACAGATATAAAATATGTCCCCTTGTCTCTTCCTTTAGAATTTAAGGAAATAGGGATCTTTTCATTCTTTGTACATTGTGTGTATCCCCAGCCCCTCACTCGGTGCCCCCCACACGGTAGGAGCCCAATAAATATTAGTTTGATCGACTCTTTGGTTGATTGATATTAGGAGCTTGAGGTTTGACAAGGAAAAAAAGAAGCAGCCATTAATGTATGACTTTTAAAAACCAGTCTAGCTGATGTTTATAGGATGCGTTCAGAATTTACAAACTTCTCTTTGGTCATCACAATAACCATTAAAAAGAGTGTTAAGGTAAGAGAAGCCATGGGGTTCTAACTTATTATCCATTATTGTTCCCTTTTTGTAGATGAGGAAACCGAGGCTGTGACTGCGTCAAGGCCAGAGAGGCAGAAAGTAGCTGTGATGGGACTCAAATCCAGAGCTTCTGACTCTGAATCCAAAGCTCTTTCTATTATTTCATGCATCTTCTTAAAGGCACCAAGTGTTGAAGTAGTTTTGGTGAAGGAAGGTTAGGAAAGGATGCTGCATTCATTTAAAGCATCCGATTTGGAGACAGGATCTCCATCTCTGCCCCTTGCTAACTACCCCGTAATTAAGACATTTCAGTCATTGCCAGGTCTCAGTTTCCTAATCTGTAAAATGAGCGGCTCGGACCAGATGGACTCTCCACTTCTTTCCAGCTCTAGACAACTCCCCCCTCTTGGCCAGAGGAACCTTTCCAGACATTGTCATACTATCCCTATAGCAAAGACACTGGAAGTGGTCAGCAAGGTCCCCAGCCGCTTACGCCCAAGCTTGCAGAGGTAGGGCCACAAAAGATGGACCCCATGTGTTGCCTGGACTGGGCTTGAAGCCTACTAATTTCAAGCATTAAGATGTGGCAGACTCCCCCATTCAAATCATCATTCAAATGAATTTGTCAAGAAAAACCAAGTGGATGAAGCTTATCTATCGCCTACATTATCATTTGCAGTTTGAGAAAGAACCTACAGAAGTGTTACAGCTCTGGACACAAGTCAAGAGGAGTGGGGTTCAAACGCCGACTCAAATACTCCCTTGTGGTGTGTTCCTGGGCAAGTCACTTAACCTAAAGAACCTGAGTTTCCTTATTTGCAAAATGAGTCCTCATTTGTTAGATTTTTGGATGAATATGGAAAATGCATCAGGAGCTGGGTCCAGAGCTGAAAAGGGGGAGTGCAGCAGGCTAGATTGTCTTTGGGAAATGACAAGGTTCTTTTATTGGCACCGGGATTCTGGGTCAGTCAATCAGCAGTTCTGGAGATTTGAAGTTGAAGGTCATACAAAGGGAAATGGAGGGGCAGCTGGGTGGTGCAGTGGTTAGAGCACCAGCCCTGAAGTCAGGAGGACCTGAGTTCAAATCTGGCCTCAGATACTTAACACTTCCTGGCTGTGTGACCTTGGGCAAGTCACTAGACTCCAATTGCCTCAGCAAAAAAGGGGAGAGGGGCAATGGAGAGGTGCAGGGCAGTTGCAAGCAAGCTGAGGCACTTTTAAAATAATTACACTAGAGATGATGGTCACTCCCCAGTCACAGCAGATGAAGCCCAAAGATAGGAACAGATAACGCGTAAAAGAAGAAATGCAAATTATTCATCATCATCCACAATCACAATCAAGTAAATGCAAATTAAAATAACTTTGAGATAAAATAACTGCATGCCCATCAAATTGACCAAATATTATTAATAATAACAACAATTTAAATTAACCACATCCGTGCTGGTGGGTTATGGAGAAACAAGTACCGTGGTGGTGAAGAGCACTGAATCCGAATGTGAACCTTGACCGTTACATTCTATTCTTGACCAAGTCACTTCATTTGTCTGGGGCTCAGTTTCCTCATCTGCAAAATCACAGTGATGGACTAGATGAATTCTAAATACCCTTCAAGCTTTAGATCTATGGTATTGTCATGCTCTGGAGACCCTCTGCCATTGCTAGTGGGACAGAAATTGCACCTGATCTTTTTTTGGAAAAAGTCATATAATTCATCAGACCCGTGGACCCATTCATTCCATGGGGATATACTCTGAAAATAGTTTCCAAAAAATAAAAAAGAAATCTCTTTTCAAAGATTTTTCTCACAGCATTATATATAATTGCAAAAAAAAAAATTGGAAATGACCTAAATGTCCAACAAAAGGTGGATGGTAAAATAAATCATGGTACATTAATGTAATGGGATACGATAATGCAATTAAGATGGATGAGTATGAGGAATACAAAGAAATCCGGATAGACCTTTATGAAATAATGCAAAGCAAAAAAAAAAAAAAAACAGACTAAAAGAAACATTAACTGATCATATGAGGAACAGTAAAAATGAAAATGAAAAAAGTTTCTGAAGGGATATTAAGGAAATGATTAAAATGGCTTCTGATTCTTAATGCATTGATATTAACTTGATTTTGCTAACTTATTGAACATATTTACTAAGAAGATAGAGGTGTTTGCTTTGCAATCTATGTTAAATATTAAAAAAATAAACAAGCTAAAAAATTACAAAGAGGAAGCGGTACAAAAGATGTCACGTCAAGAAATGAATGGCTGAAGAAAAAGATGGAGTCCTATTGTCACAGTGGGGGATGGCACATGGAAAGTCCACGTGCCTTTCATGACGTGAAGACAAAATTTCTCAGTGCTTCAGGTGACTTTATGGGAAGCGGGGTCATGTACTCCTTTGTTGTGTATTTCTGGGCAAGTCAGTTAACCCCAAAGAGCCTGAGTTCCCTTATTTGTAAAATGAGTCCTCATTTGTTAGATTCTTGGATGAATATGGAAAGTGCACAAGGAGCTGGGTCCAGAGCTGAAAAGGGGGAGTTCAGCAGGCCAGATTGTCTTTGGGAAAGACCTGTGGTGAATTTATGGGAAGCCAAGAGCCACACGTGGGTTTTTACATCACTGGGGGCACTATCCATGTCAGTGAGATCACTGGTCTGCTCTTGAGACTCCACGGCCAGATCTCTACCCACTGCTCCACTTTTAGAAGAGAATGTACCTGAGCAACCGCAGGATAAAAACTGGAAGCTCAGAGCTCACTCCCAAAACTAAAGCTCAGATTCAGAATTATGTTGACTGTGGTCAAACTGAGACCTGTTGGAGACTGAAGCTTCCACTGCGTCCAGGGCCATCTCCAGTCATCCCGATCCGGATCCTGCCATTGGACCCAGATGGCTCTGGAGGGGAGAGCGAGGCAGGTGACCTTACCCAGCCTCCCTCACTTCAACCCACTACACCTGCACGTCACAGCATCCTCTCCCCGATGTCCTGGTCCTCTTGGAGAAGGAAGGTAGACTTGCCTTGACTCACCTTGGCCTGCGTGAAGTCAACTAGACAAAGTCCCGTGGGGCGCGCGTCAGGGAAAGGGACGCTCGTCTGCCCTAAGAGCCCCGAGAGACTGACTGTTGGCTTTATCGATAGGGAAGGCTCCAGAGCAGATGCTGGCTGATTCCGGGGAGCCTTTTTGCTGATGATACCAACTCTTTATAAATGACTCGAGTGAGTTTCCTAGCATACCAATCGGCGCTGGAGTAAGTCTGCGTTAGCTACTTCTCCTATGACACGCAGATAGCCGAATATCTCCTGATACGTCCTAGCCCCTTGTCTAGAGCGCAGCCCCTATTTTGCTCTTTAATGCAGTGGAGAGATAGACTCTGCCTCTGGACAGCACCCAATCACACCAGCTTTGCTGCAAATCTCAGGCTCTCAAAGACCAGGACTGAGAGTTGTTTGTGAAAGCTTGAATGAGAGACTGATGACTTAAGATAAGATAGGCAATCAGCTCCAACTTAGCCACTGCAGACTTCTGGTCTACTTATAAAAGGAGTCATGTCATTTATTTGACAGAGCCCAGGATTTCAGGGAGGTCTGTCAGCAGGAGAAAGGGGGTGGGGAGGGAGATTGAAACCAAGACCCAGCCACTGGGTTCTCACAGGGCCTGAGGTGAGCAGTTCTCCCTTTGTCTGGGGCTCTACCACTTAAGGAAAATAAAAAAAAACTTAATATCAAAGTATTCTCCAACTTTCCATGTAGTCACCCAAGGAAAAAAGGTCCACCGGGACTCCAATATGGCAGCAGGCACAAAAGCTCAGCCCTAAAAAAAGGAAAGTTACATTTCTCGAAATTTGTTTCTGGTTGTTGGTCTTCCCCACTAAGTCAGTTTTATACCTGCTCTGCCTCTCTGACCAGAGATTTTAAGGCTATCTAAACAGTAAACCTCAAGTGAGAATGGACAGTTTTTCTCCTTGAAGATTTTAGAAATTATAGGATTATAGAATCAGAGCTGGGAGAGACCTTCAAGGTCATCAAGTCTCTTTCTCGGGTTTTATAGGTGAAGAAACTGAGGCACAGAATGCTAACCAAACAGATGCTAAGTTTTTGAATCCAGGATTTTCCGATTCCAAAACTAGACCTCTTCCCACTGCTCTACACAATTTCAGAGTTGGAAGGGACTGTGCCTGAGCAACCTCACGATGAAAACTGAGAGCTCGGAGTTCAGTCCCAAACTCAACATAGAATTATGTTGACTATAAGAAAGGTGGGGAAAAGGAGAGTACCAGGGACAGTCAGAAGCAAGAATCTGGGAGAGCCGTCATGAGGATCTTCTGAAATAGAGGGCAGCCACGTGAGCAGAGAAAAAGAAAACAATCATCTTTTAAAATTATTTTCATTTTAACTTTTTTTCTTTTTAAATTTTGAATTCCAAAGTCTCTCCCTTCCTCCCACATCTTTCCCTATCATCTACTGAGAAGGCAAACAATAGGATATCAATTATACATGTGACATCATGCAAAACATTTCCATGATATCCATGTTAATATGCCTCTTTTATGTGAGAAAAATTTCCCCATAGCACCTTTCCCTTCCCTCTTCTCCCAATGCATCCCTCTTTCTTATCCCTTCATTTTTGGGGAGATCATTCCTACATAATCTACACACACACACACACACACACACACACACACACACACACACACGTCCTAAAGGGGGAAGGGGATCAATTCTTCTTCTTTTTCTTTTTCTTCTTTTTTCTCTCTCTCCCTTTCTCTCCCTCCCTCCCTTCTCCCCTCTCTGTTTGACTCTGTCTCTCTCTGTCTGTCTCTGTCTCCTTCTCTCCCTCTCTTCCTTTTCCTTTCTTTCCTTCCCTCCTTTCCTCCCCCCCTTCTCTTTCTCCCTCCCATCAGTTTGAGTGAGAAGGAAGAAGAAATGGTAAAAACCTCTGGTTGGCAAAGCGGTAGTGGAGCTTGCTACTGACAACTGCTTATTCTTCTTACCTTAACACCATATTTTTTGTTTCTTCAGGTTACTAAGTATCAGAAAGTTATGTAGTTATCAAAAGTATCAGAAAGCTATACTAGAAAGTTATGACTTTATGAGCTTTGAAAGTCAGTGATCAGACCAGACCAGATCAGACCAGAGGATGGATGATTAGAGTTCATGACAAAATCTCCCAGTACCTCCAGCTGAGGAAAGATCAAGCAATCTGGCCAATCTTATAGCTCAGCAGCGATCACTAGCAGAGGACCCTATCTTATACAGTCTGGCTATAGATGCCTACCAGGATCCATCTGTCCAGCAAGAACACGCTTCCTAATATTGTCTAGTAGCACTATTCAAAGAAGCTTGGCTTGCCCAGCAGCAATGGTCTAAGCAGCCTGTCTGGTTACACCTGGAAGTCATTGTCCAGTTGGTAGAGTAGCCCTTCCGGCCCAGTCCAGCCATCACCAACAAATTTCAAAATTAACTTCCAAATGACTTGCATAACTGAGTCCAGCAGCACATTGGTCCATCCAGCAGAGAAACTTACGCTATGTGGAATAATTTTTCTGAGCCATCCGGTGGAAATGGAACACCCCACAAGGAGTCAGCCTGACTGAGGAGAAGGATAACTTGTTCATCACCAACATCAAGCTCTAGAGCAAATCTTATGAAGATATTGCCAAAAAAGACACAAAATCCCTCAGTTCTGGAGTTTCTAGTAGTCTTGGTCATATGTGCGTAGTATATACATGTCTCACAATCATTGTACTTTAAGATTAAGCTTCTTCTTGTACCCTCTCATCTACAGAGGCTGAACATATTTATGAGAGAGTATACCCAGAGTATTGGTGAAAATACTCTCTAACTACTCTCCCTGTTGTGCCATTTGAGCCTTTCCTAAAGGTTGTTTTGGTTAATTATTATAGGGAAGCACATTAGTGGGGACTCATGGATTAGAATTAGAAGTCTAGCTTCTGATAACGTTATCCCTAGATTTTGAAGTAGTAAGTCTCCCTTCTTGGTACTTGGGATATGGGCAAGAGAAGAGAAGGAGGGGAGGGATTGTTCTATGAATATACCGACCATAGGCAAGTCAGAGACAATTCCATATCCAGCACAATTTCTTTTGTGTCTTGTGGCTCTACTTTATGAATTTTCCCAGTTGTCTCTGGCCATTTTTGTCCACATTTCAAACTCTATATTTTTACTGCCTGAGGGGAGGCTATGAAGCATTGAGCCCTACTCACCTGTGCCACCGTTGATCAAAGTATGTCCCTTAATAACAGAAAAGACTTCTAGAAAACATCCAGAAATACATAAATAAAAAGTTAACGTAGGACGAGTATGTTCCAAACAACACTGACCTATTCTCAGGGAAGTACTTAATATTAGGATGATTGAAAGGGGAGATGGTTTTGCAGAAAGGAAGACAAATGATCTCAGAGCTATTCACTGTTTATGTGTGTACTATAACAAAGATAAAAATATTTAAATTAATGTATAGACAGTGTAATATCAATCAAATCATCCAAAGATTATCTGGTAGAATTATAAAAATGACAGGATCTTTCAGGAGGAACAAAATTTCAATAATCTTAAGGGAATGATGAAAGAAATCTAGAAATCAGGAAGGGCATAGCATTATTAGACTTCAAAGAAGGTTATAAAACAGCAATCATCAAAAATTGTTTGTTATTCATTTAAAAATAGCAAAATTGATCAATGAACCAGACCGGGATAAGGAAGAACCGGAAGCATTTGAATATAGGCATCTGATGTACTATAAATTCAAGAATGCAAAACTGGCTTAAGGATCATCCATCTGACAAGAACTTTGGGGAAAATTGGCAAGAAGTTTGGCAGAAATTAAATGTGGTCTGGCAGCTTATACTATACTTATACTATTCTAATAAGAAGAATAACATTTAAATAGCCCTTTACGATTTGATGTGTTCTCATCTGATCATCACAATGTCCTGGGGATGTAGGTGCTATTATAATCTCCATTTTCCAAAATGGAAACTGAGGCAAACGGAGTGATTTGCTCAGGACTGTGTCTGAGGCTGAATCTGAACTCAGATTCTTGACTCAAGATGGGGAACTCCATTCCCCTTGGCTCCATCTAGTGGACATAAATACAGGTAAGAATTCCCACCCATGGGCTCTGATGCTCCCTGCCACCTCTGTGTGGTCTCAGAATGGCAAGCCCCTCCCCGATTAAGGCTCTTGAGTGTTGCCTTCCCACTTCCATACCTCCGTTGCTTTAGCCTTTGCCATGGCCTGTGGTCACGGGGGCAGAGGAGTGAGCATAGGAAGCCCCAGGGGTAGGAAATTGTTGGGCTTGGGAAGAGAGAGTGGTAGTTGTTGGGGAATTAAATAGTCATTTTTGTGGATGTATGCCTCTGTGTGTGTGTGTGTGTGTGTGTGTGTGTGTGTGTGTGTTTAAAAGCACACTGATCCCTCCCCCTAGAATTATATTATTATATAATTACTATATTATATTTTACATAATTATTATTATTATAAATATTCCCTCATCCTAGAATAGATGGAAGCACCTGAAATGAGCATTGGAGAAAGCTCAGGATTCTACAGAGGCGGCGTGAGACAAAGGCACGGAGACGGGAGACGTTGTGGACAACAGCAAGTGAGCCAGTTTGCTTAGAAGCCAAGGAGGCCGAGTGAAGAGGGTACTGGTCCCCCATGGTCCAGTGGTGCTGCGAGTTGCTCTCAAGCTGTGTGACTCTGGGCAAAACCTGTGCGTCCCACAGGGACTCCTTCCCACCTACTTCTCAGACTTGTTGGGAGTATTAAGGGATGTTAACATGTAAAGCGGTTTGTAGAGGCTAGTTAAGGCACAGTGTCTAGAGCACTGGGCTTGAAATCCAGAAGACTTAACTTCTTGAGCTTAATCCAGCTTCAGACACTTTCTAGCTGCGTGACCCTGGGCAAGTCACTTAACCCTGTTTGCCTCAGTTTCCTCAACTGTAAAATGAGCTGAAGAAGGAAATGGCAAACCACGACAGTATCTTTGCCAAGAAAATCCCAAATGGGTCATGGAGAGTCAGGCACGCCAGAACATTAACAATAAAAATTATTTATGAGGAAAATAATAATAAGCCTAGAAGGATAAGCTGGACCACTATGACTGAGGGAAATCCTTCTGCTTTCTCTGCTGACTTGTAAAAACCTACAGATCTGCCCTTGATAGTTACTAATCTCTCTTCCTCACCGTGCCATTGTGGCCCTTCTCCCATGATGCCTCGGAAGCCTCAGACAGCTCGCCCCAGCTCCTACGGAAGGGGAGGACTATGTGACAAGAAGGGTTAATGTGATTGAATCAACCCCTAGCTCTGATGAGAATCCAGCTGCCGGCCAGGTTTCCTCATTTTTCATCCTACTCCTCCCCTTTCCCCCACCCTTCCCTCTTGATTGCCCTTCCCAGGTCAGCCTCAAGACCCATCCCCTCTTTGAATACATACAGTATGCTGTTCACTACATCAATTACCCTGACCCCAGGGGCTCTGAAAGCCTCCCGCTCCCCCATTTGCAGTGACAGCTGCCATGCTAATGAATCTACATTGACATTATAATTAAACCATTACACAAAGTGAGTTCTTGGCTGCTAAGGGGGAGGGAGGGTCACTTGTTAGAGCCACAGTTCAATAGGAGCTGATGTTAGACAATCTACCCAGGAGCTCAGGCCCAGGGACGGGGGCTATTGGCCACAGGGAGCAAGAGAGGGTGCTATGTGAGCACACAAGTACATGTATCACACGAGTGTTTGGGGGAGGTTCTGGTTCCACTGATTTTCCCTCCTAGAAAAGTTTAGAAATGGCTGCCATATCCCTGCTCAGAGCATCTTCTAGCAAGCATCAGTGGACAAGGCAAAGGCGACGTGTGGGGAAAGCCAGACTCTCTCCTTTGTCCTAATGAAGAGAGGCAGCATAGCCTGATGGGTAGAGAGCCAACCTTAGCAAGAGAAAGCCACGTTTTCATTCACATCCTGGATGACGGCAAACCATTGAACTTCTCAATGCTCCAGATAACTTGCTAAGAACATATATTGCAGAGCTGTCCATCTAAATTAGTCCTTACCAAGGGCTCCCTTCCCCAAAGAAATCAATAGTCCAGTTTTGATACCAACCCAGAGACTTGCTTAGCTCCAGAGGGCAGAGACAGGGAGAAGTAAGAGATACTAATTTAGACTTGATGTAGCAGACTACTTCCTAACCATGAACCCCTGACAACAAATTGTGCTACTATCTCCAAATAGTAGACTGGTCTCTTGTAACAAATATATATAGCCTAGCAAAATACATTCCCAGAATTTCCATGTCCAAAATGGGATTTCTCATTACATGCAGAGTTTTCAAAAGCTATGAACCAAAATAAAAATGTTCCAAAGCCTTAAGATCTCTAAGACCCTTTGCCATCTTTAAATTTACAGAATTCCAAGTGCTTTGCTTCAGTTCATGGTAAAGGAAGTTCCCTGAAAAACAAATAATCCCAAACAAGCCACTTCAATGAGCACTTATTAAGCTTCTCCTGAGTACCACAGAATTGAAGAATTTCAGTTGGAAGAAATCCTGAGTCTCTTATAACATCGTGTGTCTCAGTTTCCTCATCTGTGAAATAGAGATAACATCACCCTCTCGGTTGAGAGGATCATATGATATAATATTTGTAAAGCATTGTAGAAAAGCTAGTTACTGCATTATAAACAGCATGGTGGGCAGCTAGAATTTCCATTGTAATCTCGGGTACAAGTGGTCATACAGATCTTGGGGGATGCCTCCAATAAAGAGGCTACTTTGGACAGCTCTGGACAGCTCTAATGGTAAGAAAGCCCCAAAAAATGCCTCATTGCAATTTCTAACCATTGATTTTCATCTTTTTTTTTTTTGAGGCAAGAAGTCTAAAACGTCAACTACACAGAAGTCCTTTAGTTGCTTGCAGATGGCTCTCATATCTCCTCCACTTTTTTTCCCACTCCAATCTTCTCTCAGGCAATATATTCCTTCAATCTTTATATAACCTAGATTCAAGGTCACTCATTGAGTCATTCACCATTTGACTACACGCTCCTTTGGATAGTGGGTGATTTGTTAGAATTTTCCCTAAACATTGATGTCTGTAACTGGACACGATACAGCAGAGTGGTCTTACCAGGTGGCATACAGTGGTCCCATCACCTTGTTATTCCTGGGACCTGCAGCTCTCCATGTAATGAGTCCAAGATGACATTAGCTGGGAGATGATTCCATTGACTCATCCTAGCGTTTGCAGTTCTACTTAAACCCTCAGATCTTTTTCAGAAAAACTGTTACCTCACCATGTGCATGGCACCATGCTAGGAACAAGAGTTACGAAGACAAAAGGCAACTGTGGGAGAGTCAGTTTGATGGAAGGGCTGGTTCTAAGTAAATGGCATTCATTAGGACATTAAAAACCCATCTCCAGGGTGTGGCAAGCACAGCACCTCCCTGATCCCACTGTCCAAGTAAACGTCTACCCTCGCTGCTTTCAGCCTTACCATTCCGTCTTGGCTTTTGCCCAAAGTGGATTTTGCAATATTTGGGCTCTGGGTTGAGGAAGGTGAGGTAAGCTCAAAGAGACACTGATGGATAACAGCTTTTAAAAACAATAAAAGACTACCTGAGCACAATCCTGAGAGGGGAGGTTAAGTGTTCTTGCTAGGAAGCTAGTAATGTTTGCCCGGCTTTGGGGGAGTCAGTTCCTTGATACTATACTCCCGTGTGACCTAGCGCAGACTTTAGTGTAACTTACCATTCATTCAATGAGCATTTATTAGGCACCTACTATATGCCAGGCCCTAAGTTACAGACTGGAGATACAAAGGCAAAAAGAAAATTTGCCCTCAAGGAATTTTCTTTATACTACATGTACATAGACAAGTAAATGTAAAATATATGGAAAGTAAACACCTTGAGCCAAGACTAACATGCCTTTGCAATGCCTTTGCAAGATTCCTCAAGGCATTTTTGGAGCGTACACAGCACAGATCACAAATTCCCATGAGCCTTCTTGGTTGGCTGGCTGTAGGCTAATGAAACCCATCAAATGATTCGCATTTCAATCAGACCTTCAATCAAGGATCATTTATCAAATGCCTATTACAGTGCCAGGTGCTGTTCCAGGTGCTGAAGGTACAAAGACAAAAATGTAAAAGTCCCTGCCCTCAAGGAGTTTACATTCTATTGAGAGACATGACATAATATATATGTATATGTATCTGTATATACATCTATATGTGTAAATACATGCATAATGATAGTGCTCTATTCATTAAATAGTTGACAAATGAATAGATCCTAATGGTTAAATTTTCTTTTAGTTTCAGAAACAAGATGTTTGAAAATCCTTTTCTCCTCCCCTGTCACTCCCTACTTCCCCTCTCTCAAACTCCCAACACCTTGAGGTTACATTTGTCCATATCCTGCATCTCATTCCTCTATCTGTACCTCCAGGAGGTAACACGGTGTGGAGACAGTGTCCTGGATCCTCGAGTCAGAAAGAATAGGATTTCAATGTCACTTTAAACCATTACTATCTGAGTGACTCTAGGTAAGTGTCTTATGTTCTCTCTCCACCTCCATTTCCCTATCTAGAAATAGAGATGATAATAAGACTTATCTCCTGGGGTTCTTGTGAAGATCAAATGAAACAATGGACATAAGAGTATAGACTTATCATGATCTGTTTTGTACGGTGTATTTGAAATGCCAGACCATCCCCTGGAAAAGAAACAGACTTTGATACATCTGTGATAAATCCTAGAAGATATAGCATTAGAAAATCAAATGAACATGGGTTGATTCAGAAAACTAACAAAAACTGAGCTGAATCTTTTTCCTTGGGTGTCCTTTTAATGGGTCTCCCTGATTCAAGTTTCCTCCCACTGCAATCCATCCTACCATTCCAATCTTCTTACACTTTAACTCCCTCCACTTATTGTGATCCAGAGACACTGATCTCCTTGCTCTTCCATCTCCACTCCATTTCCCATCTCTAAGACTTTGCCCTGTGTCTGGAATACTCTCTCTCCTCACCTCTCCCTCTTAGTATTCTTTCTTTCCTTCAAGACTCAGTCCAAAGCTCAATCTTTTCTCCCCACTTTCTCCCCTTTTCTACTAGTAACTTTAATTATCTTTCATTTATTCTGTCTATCTCTTGCATGCACATAATAATTTTTGTCTTCACTGTTCGAACATTAGCTACTTGCTGGCAGGGACCTTGCTCTTGCCTTTCTTTGCCTACTTAGTGCTCAGGACAGTGTCTGGCACAAAGTCATGGCTTAATCAATGCCTGTTGACTGACTGCCTCCATCCCGGCTCCATCATTCATTAGAGAAGGTGCTATTGTGCAAGAAGAGAGCTGGATTTGGAATGAAAGGACCTGGGCTGAAATCCCAGCTCTGTTACTTACGATGAGCATGACCTTGGGGG
This sequence comes from Antechinus flavipes, assembly GCF_016432865.1. Classification (NCBI taxonomy): domain Eukaryota; kingdom Metazoa; phylum Chordata; class Mammalia; order Dasyuromorphia; family Dasyuridae; genus Antechinus; species Antechinus flavipes. Next base: position 16,301,649 of record NC_067398.1, read on the forward strand.
AAGCCATTCTACCCCACAGAGCCACCATTTCCTCATCTTTAAAGGAGGAGCAGTAATCCTCCTGCTACCTTTTTCATCGAGCTGTTACAAGGAAAGGGCTTTAAATCATTGCAGATATGTGTATTATCTCCAAGAAAATCTTCCCTGCCCTGTCCTGCCTACCTCAAAGGGATGCTTGGGAGGGTTCAATATAACGCCCTACATGGCTGTATTCTGCAAAGTGTCAGTGTAAGAAAAAAATACTGATTCAAAATGTAAGGGAGCACAATTTCTTGGGAAGGCGATTTTCTTCTAATATTAACAGTACCAAAAAGTTCTTCTTTCCACATAGTCCCTTTTGCACCAGCATCTCCTTCCCCCAAATCCATTTCTTCATGCTCACAAGCATCTGCTTCCAACTGTAACAGCTGAGTGTTGAGGGAGGAGAAGGCGCTAACATGATTTGGGAGATAGAAATGTAGCCTCACATTGATTGGGGGGGACTATATTTCATTTGCCCATTGGCCTCATAAAACTATTAGTCTCTTTCTTTCTCTCTCTCTCTCTCTCTCTCTCTCTCTCTCTCTCTCTCTCTCTCTCTCTCTCTCTCTCTCTCTCTCTCCATCTCTCTCCATATCTCTCCATCTCTCTATCTCTCTCTAAAATGCCCCCTGACCATTATTTGCAGACCTGGACTTTGTCCCACCCTCCCTACAGACCCTTCACCATCCCCTCCCCACCTCTGTCCCTCACTTTACATTCTAACCAAATGCACTCCCCTTCCCTTCCCTGGGCTGATCTCTTTATCAATTATAAAAACCCCACAAAGCCCAGGGGGGTGGCTTTTTAGTGGCCCTGACACCGCTGCAGATGGGTTCCTCTGATCCCCAGTGAAATCCCCAGTGCCTGAAATTTTACAAGGATCCCCATGGCTCTGCAATTACCTCCCTTGGCCTGTCAGGGCTACAGCATCTCAAATTCAGTTATCTGGTCTTTGGACCTCGGCCAAGGGCCAGGCTTTGCTCCTAATGACAGCCAGCTGAGGGGACACTGAGAGGGGCCGAATTCAATTTGCAGCCCCTCTAATAAGATTAGGGGAGCAGGGTTTTTTATTTTCTCCAAAGTTTGCCGTGGGCAGGATGAGTGATGGCCCAAGGATAGGCTGTCAGCATCAACAAAGGAAAGGCGGAGGGGGAGGAAGAAGGGTGGACATGGATGAAAGGGGGAGAATGGGGGGGGGAAGGAAGAGGAGAGAAAGAGAAGTGAGGGTCAGTCAAGGAAGGGCCCAAATGCATCTTGTGGGTGAAAGGTTGGATTGGCCAACTGTCCCTCACAGAGAAGAGAAATAAACGCCCACCTCGAACCTTTCAGAAACAGCTTTTTCATTTTTTTCTTTTTCCCTTTGAGTGTCTGCAGCCAATCCCAATTCTGTAGAAGAGCCAGACAAGAACTGATGGTTAGTATAAGGAGCCATCGAACCCAAGAGAACGCCACACTGCTATGTCCCGGGAAGGCTGGGACTGCTTCCCAAGGGACAGCGGAAAGCTCACTGGCTCTGGAATCAAAGGAACTGGGTTCAGATTCCAGTTCTTCCACTACCTCTGTGATCTCAACATCACAGGGCCTCATCTACAAAATGACAGGATTGCAATAGGTTAAATTCTGGGGTCCCTTCTAACACTAAATCTATGGCTTTTTTTGAGCACCTTACATGATACATGACAAGTAGTTGCTTATTGAATTGAATCGAATGACTAAATGAAAGTATCCTGGGCTTTCACAACCATCTACCTTCCTTGGCCAATGGAACTAGAAATAATCGACTCATCCTAAAATGTGATCAAGGGTAGTTTTTGGTTGTTTCTTTAACCGTAGAATCCTAGAACATAAGAGACCAGAACATCTATGAATCTTCTCCACTCTTGGAATATCTTCGGTGACAGGGAATTCACCACCTTTCAAGGAAGTTTGTTTCATTTTGGGCAGCTCTAAAGGAGATGGAAGTTCTTCCTCACATTGAGGCTCAATCAGCTTCCTGATAACAGATTCATATTGCTTCTGGTTCTGCTTTCAAGGACCATGAACAAGTCCAATCTCCCTTCCATAAGACAACCCTTTATAAATTTTAAGATAGCTATTGTGAGACAGTAATAATCATAAAAGCATTTTTATGGCCTTTTAAGAGTTCTAAAGGGCTTTATACATGTGGTCTGCTCCGAGCCCCCCAATAATCCTGGGAAATAGGTGCTACTATTATTCTCTTTTTACAAGTAAGGAAAATGAGACGGGGGAGGTTGTGACTTGCCCAGAATCACATATTTATTAATTGTCTGAGGCAAGTTTTAAATTCAGATCTTCCTCAAGTTCAATGCTGTATCCACCTAGCTACTAAAGGAAAGTCTCTAAATTTTCTCTTAAAAATGAGTCTATCAACCAATAAGCATTAATTAAGCACCTATTGCATACCAGCCACTAGGGAAACTTTTTTAAAAAAAACTAAAATTCTCTAGAAGTTCAAAATCTAGTTACTTCAATGTATCCTATAGTTGTCAGTCTTTTCATCTTTTCTAGGTCCTCTCTAAAATCCAATTTCCAGAACAGATCCTTGCATATAGTAGGTAACTGATAAATGTCTACTGAATTAAATGCAATATTATGTCTTTGTTCTGGCCTCTATTTTTATTATTGTAGCCTAAGGGCAGTGTGGTATAGTAGATAGAGTGTGGCAGGGAGATCTGGTTTCAACTTTGCCTTTGATACATAGAATTTGTATGATTCTGGGAAAGCTGCTTAATTTCTCAGTGCCCTAGAATCAAGTCAACTCTTTACACTATAGAATATGTTCCAGTCTACCTTGGTAGAGGATATTCTGCACCAGGACCTCTATAAACCAATGAACTCACAGGTCTAATCTTTTTTTTAAGTCAATATAATTCACTAAAGATGGAAGCATAGTTTTTACCTTTTTAATTTTTTTCTCATTGTTTTTTCCCCTTTTTCTGATTTTTTCCTCCTAATATGACTGATATGGGAATATGTAAAAAAAGAATGTACATGTAGAACTTAAAAAATAAACCTAAAAATTAGTTTGTTGAGCTCCCTCATCTTAACGTAGATAAATATTGTATTTTTCAGTCCAAGTAAATTCTTAACTTTTTCAAAGAAATAATCTATGGCTCTCTCATCTTCTTAATTTTTTAACCTGAGTTCAGGGCTTTCTATTTTTCCTTACTAAATTCTCTTTTATATCATTCCATTGTTCCAGGCTATTTGGGTATCCCCATTCTGTCATCTAGAATCTTAGCTATTCCTCTAGCTTCATACCATCCACAGATTTGATAAGCATACCACCTCTGTCTTCAACCAAACTATTATTAAAAAAAAAAAACCCATTGGCTGGAATAGGACCAAGGGCAGAGCTCTGTAGCATTCCACTGAAGACCCTTGTCCAGCTTGGCCATGCTGTCAAGATCATTTCATCAAACCATTAAATGACAGAATTTGGCTTTTAAAGTCAACCTAGTGACCATCTATCCCAGGCCAGACATAACTGTTTTACAGATAACCAGAATGAGTTAGAAAGGAGCCAAGCAGCCATCCAGACCAATTAGCTCCTAAACAAAGAATGCCGTCCATAAAATCCCAAGCAAATGGCCATCCGGCCTTAGCTTGAAGACGTCCACTAGGAGGGAACCCACTGCTGGGCAGCCCGTTTTATTTTTGCAAAGCTGCGATTTTTAGGCAAGTCGATAACATGCATTTATTAAAGCACTTACTGTGTACCAGACACTGAGATGCAAGTACAAACAAAAAGAGTCAGTTTAGGCTGTTAAGGAGTTTACATTCTAATGGAGGAAGACATCACATAAAAGAGAGATAATAAGCTGAGTGAGAGCTGAGAAGAGGAAAGAAGGCACTAAGAGCAAAGCCTGGAGAGTTAAAAGCAGAGGCAGAAGGGGAATGGAAGCTGACCACCTCACCCCCCTGCCGTCACCACCACCACCCTTGCTGGCCAAAATGGTGATCCCAGAAGGAGCTTATCAATGGGAGAAGGGTGCTGACGTGGAGGAGAGATGGTCCAAGATGAGAGCACCATATCATGGGAATCTATCCTGATATCCTGCAACTTTCTCCTGGTGCAATTCAATTCCACCCAGAATATGCTCATAAATCTTACTTTGCTTCATTTCTTATGAGGCAATAATATTCCATTATATTTATAGACCACAATTTGCTTACCAACTATTATAGCTATATACTTTGTTTCCTATTCTTCAGTACCACAGAAAGTTACAGCCATAAATATTATAATACAAATGGGATCTTTCTTTCCACTTTCTCCTTGGGGAATATTCCTAACAATGAGTTCTTCAGGTCAAAGAGAATAAAAATTTTAATGCCTTTTTTAAAAAAATATATAATTCCATTCAGCAGAAGACTAATTTTCTCTTGTGTTTGCTTTGTGTTCCTTCTCCCTCTCATGAGTCCCATTTACTTTCTTTCCATAAATGTTTGACTTCTACATCGTATTGGGATATCTTTGAATTACTGTTAGATGCTCCTATTTCCCCACCTTTGCACAGGCCTGGAGTGCTTCCTCATCTCTGTGTCTTAGAATGAATCCTTGGCTTCCTTTAAAACTTAGTTTAAACACCACTCTTACCTAAGAAGCTTTCTTGACTCTGTTCCCCACATACTCTAGCTAGTATTCTTCCAGCCTAAAAATTACATTGATTTAATAAAGTGTATGTGTCGCTTTTCTCCCCCTTCCCCCATGAAAGTTTCTTGAAGGCAAAGGATGTTTTTTTTTTCATCTCTAGTGCTGAGTAAAATGCTGACAGAGTAAGTATTTAATAAATGCTTGATTGAAGTGATTCAAGCTAAGTTCCTCTTGTGAAATGGTTTTCTGATTGCAGTAACTCCTATTTTGATAAACACTGATTTGCACTTTAGTCTTTGAGCTAAAAAGTGGTCAATATCTTTTTTTTTTATTCTTAATATGCTTAAATATCTACATGAGAAACACAGAGAAGCAGAACCTTTCAGCTGGTATTTGTCTTCCTCTGTTGAATCAAATGTGTTTTTTAAATTATTATTTTTATATTTTTCATACTTTTTAAAAAATAGTACAATGAGCACAGACCCTTATCACCTCTCTCATGGACAATTGAAATAACTGTCTAGCTAGTGTCCCTATTTCAAGTCTCTCTCCAGTCCAAGCCATCCTTCACTTACTTGCCAAAATGATTTTTTAAATGATTTGGATGATTTTGTTTTTATTTTACTTTTTAACCAACAATGATTTTTGTTTTTAAAATTAATTTTTTTGCTCAACAGAAATCAGTTTTTCTCCTTCACCTTTCCCCACCACCATCTATTGGGGGGGGGGAGGGAGGGGAGGAAAAGAAAACCAAGATTCTTACAGCAAATGCAAATAGTCAAGCAAAACAAGTTTCCAAATTGGCCATGTCCCATAAATGTCTCGTTCTGCACCTGGAGTCCATCATCCCTCTATGCTTCATGAGAAGTCCTCTGGAATCATGGCTGCTCATTGCAGAATTCTTAAGAAATCCAGAATTGTTTGTCTTTACGAGTTTGTTTTTTATTGTATAAATATTCTCCTGGTTCTGCTCACTTTACTCTGCATAAATTCATCCAGATCTTCTCAGATTTCTCTGAAACTGTCCCTTTCATCATTTCTTATAGTATAATACTATCCTACTATTTCATACACCATAATTTGTTTAGCCATTCCCGTATTGATTAGCACTCCCTACTCTGTTTCTGTTTTTTTGCAACTACCAAAAAAAAATAGAGCTGCTGTAAATATTTGTGTGCACATGGGTCCTTTGCTTCTTTCTCTAATCTCTTTGGGGTATACGCCTAATTGTGGTATTTGGGGGGTTAAAGGGTAATCACAGCTCAGTAATTTTGGGGGCTTAGTTCCAAAGTGTTTTCCAAAATGACCAGACACGAGTCCACAACGACCTCCCCAACATTTTTGATTTTCATTTTTTTTTTGGTCAATTTTGCCAATCTGGTGGATTAATTGGACTTTTCAAAAGCACAGATGTGACTGTGACTCCAATGACTTCCCTTTGCCTCCATGATCCAATATTAAAATCCTTTGTTTGGCTTTTATTTAAAACCCTTCATGACTTTCCATATTTTTGACCTTGTTTCTTTGATCCAATAATACTGACCTTCTTGATGTTCCCCCAAAGGTACCCTCCAAATCTCTGTCCCATGACAGTCTCCCCTTTACTTCTTTCTTCACTTCATCTCCTGGCTTCCCTCAAGACTCACTTCCAATCTTCAGGTCTTCACTACTTTTTCTCCTCTGTAATACTTTCTATTTATTATTATCTATTATATTATTATTATATGTACTATATAAATATTATTTATAAATAAAATATATCTATATATATAATATATATTTATATTTCTGCACACACAAAGTCATCGTATAGGTTTAAGAGACAAATTGTTGTTTTGAAGGAGCAGCAAAGAGGTCTTTGGATTATAGAGTATATGGAAGGGAGCAAGATCGGAAAATAGTTTTCCCTTTGGTCTCTGTGTCCCTGCATGAGGAACGGTAGATAATTAATAAATCTAGTCAATGGATAAATTGAACTCAATGGGTAAACACTCCCTTCCCGAATAGCAGCTGCGGCTCTTCTCCATCTTTCCCTGAAAGACTCCATTCTTTCCTTTTTCGGGATGATCTCGGGAATTTTCCAATTAAAAAAAAATCCAAAGCCTCCTCCCAGGAGCTTGGGTCTCTGGCGTCTGCTGCACCAGCTACAAAGGCCCAGGCCTGCCCCATGTAGGGTGTAGCCCTGATGCAGAGGGACCCCTGCCTCTTCTCACATTGCGCCACATTATCACAGAAAGGTGGATTAGAAGTTATCTGAGCTCTGCTTTCTCTCAGGACTCCTTGGCAACAGAGCCACCAAGATATAAATATACACCAGACATATGTGGAGGCCCTAGGTGCATACAAGGAGGCTGTGGCCCTGGGAGGCACCAAGCAGATAGGCAAAGGGGTGGGGAGGGGGAAAGGCCATCAGGAGACCTCCTAGGGCTAGGCTGGGGGGAGGGAGCAGGACACCAAGCTCAGCACTTCAAGGTCACACTTTTTTTTCTTTTGGCTCAAACTTGTGATTTCATTAGCGTAAGCAACTGTGGATGAGTAAGATCAGTATAGATCATCTCGCCCAGGGTCACATAGCCGGGATGTGGGAGAGATTGCATCTGAACTCTCACCTTCCCTGCTTCCTTCGGCTAACCTTCCCAGGAAGGAAGGCAAATATAGAATGAATTAAACAATGAAAGCTGCTGTAATTCCTTGGAACAATAAATCCAGCAGTGTGGAGTTTTAATCTGCATGTGGATGACAAGAGATTCCAGGTTATAAACATCAATTGGTGAAATTAACTGATTAATTAATAAATTAATAGAGATTTAAAGCCAAAGGCCCGATGACTCCCTTTCTCTCTTCTTTAATTAATTTTGTTCTAATGCTTTCTCTTCCTGATGGCAGTAGTGTCCAATAGCCTGGTCCAGACTTTGTTGGGTGTGGACCATGGCTCCTTTTCCTTGGGCCTAGAGAAATGGAGGGGAGGGGGCCTGGAATGTTCTCCCCTCCTCCATCCCTTTCTTCCCTCCTCAACTTTTTAATCCTTCTTTCCAATAACCACCCTCTCCCCTTCGCTCAAATCCCACCAAGCACTTTGCTCGACCTTATTCAGTGTATTTGTTCACGTAATGTTCCATGTTCTAGTTATCTGTGCTCCAGGCCTGTCCCATTACTAGATGATAAGTAAGCTCTATGAGGGAATGGCCTGTGTCTAATTAAGCTTTCTATCTTCCTAGGAGCTGAGTATGGTGTTCTGCACACAGTAGGTCCTTAATAAATGAGGGAGGAAGGGAAGAATGAAATAAGGAAGGAAAGAAGGAGGGTGGAGAAGGGGAAGGAAGAAAGGGAGGGAGGGAGGGAGGGAGGGAGGGAAGGAGGAAGGAAGGAAGGAAGGAAGGAAGGAAGAGAGGAAGGGAGGAAGGGAGGAAGGGATAAAAAGAGAGAAGGAAAGAACAGGAAGGAATTGCTTTTCATCAAAGACATAGTCATGAGGTCAATGTACCAAGTAGCTATAGGATGATCTTTAATATAAATTATAAAAATAAAAACAGAACAAAGTTAGAGTTAGTTTCTGAGTATATGAACAATAAAATTTTTATTAACTGTTCCCAAAGGAATAGGACACAGTGTGACATAGCATAATATAGTTGATTTGAACACTGCCTTTGACCTTGAACTCTAGTCCTGGTTGTGTCACTTATGACATAGAAACGCTTAGGCGAATCCCTCAGGGCCTCCGTTTATTCAACTGAAAAATGGGGTCCCTGGGCTAGCTGATCTTTTTCTTTCCCCTTTGTATCAGTGACTCCGAGAACTCTCTAAATACTCAGTCCAGCTATTTTCCAAATGCATTCTTATCTGGGTTCTGTGCTGTGTATTGTCCTGCCTCTATGAAGTCATTGTAAATATTTAATTCTGCATTATTCCCTCTCTCTCTTGATGCTGTCTATCTTGACATAAGCAGCCACATCTGTTAAACTTCCTTTGCACCAAGTCTCATGGAGAGCCAAGGAATAAGGGTGGCAAGTGTGTAAAGAAGAAAAGACCTGTGGGAGAAAAGTCAAGAGTCCTTGGCAGAGATGGGATAATGAGGTTTGGAAGGGAAAGCCCCAATCTGAAACTGCAGAAAGGAAGGCTGGCTGGGACTTCAGAGACCACCCAGTCCAATTTCTCCGTTTTTCAGAGAAAAAGTCACACAGAAGACAAGCACAATTCGAACCCACACTCTGGGACTACTCACTCATGTCCTATTCTATTGTGCTGCCTCTAAATGATAATGAAAGTGAAATTAAAATGGGAATTGCCTAATTTGTGGAGCTTTTAAAGCACTGATTCCCCCTTGTCCCTCATCTTTGCCTTCCTCCCTTCCCCAACCCCACTGGTTATTTCTCTCTTGTTTGAAAAAGCCGTCATCATGTTCTGGTCTCCTTTCCCTTTTGATTAAACCAGCAGGAGCAAAAGGCAATGGGGTCTGGTGGATACAACCCTGGACCAGGAATCGGCAAGACCTGGCCTGAACCGGCACTCGGAGGAGACTGGGCCTAGAGTCAGGAAGATCCGAGTTCCACAGTCTTGCCTTGGACATGCACTAGCTGGGCGATCCTGGGCAAGCCGTGGGAGCTGTGCCCGAGCTGGCTTCCTCAATTGCAAAACAGGGATAATAATACCACTGACCTCCTAAAGTCATTGTGGGGATCAAATTAAATCATATTTGTAACTGTTTAGCATGCTGTTGTTCGGACATTTCCATGTGATTCTTGGTGACCCCACTTGGGGTTTTCTTGGCTGACGTACTGGAGCGATTGGCCGTTTCCTTCTCCAACGCATTTGACAGATGAGGAAACTGAGGCAAAAGGATTAAGTGACTTGCTTAGGGTCACACAGCGACTTGGTACATAGCAGACCCTTAAAATGTTTATTGATCGACTTAACTGACCTACTTCCCTCTGCTGACTGGATCTCTATCTTTAGTATTGGGTCGCTTAGTGAGTGGGCAGGGGCCGGGGGCTCTCCTAGGGGCCTGTGATTCTCTAAGGAGCCAGGATCTAACCAGACACTTAGGAAGGCTTAGTGGGTCGGTCTGTTTATAGGATAAAAAGCAACTCATTCAACAGAACAGGGCACCTCAATGGAACCATCGGCTTCATTTGCTAACCCTCCGATTACTAACCCTGGTTTTGCAATCCTCGTTATCTCAAGAGCAGAAGGAAGACATGAAACTCTCCAAATCCGGCTTGTTATAATTCACTTTAATACTCTGAGATCTTGAATGATGGAGGATTTCTTTTTTTAATCCCCGATTTCATAGCGGGCACTCCTTCCGCCAGTACAGATAGCAATCCATCTGTGTCATTCTGCTCTGCGTTCTAGTCCCAAGTTCTTGGCAGAGGACACGGAGTCCACAAATTTAGTCAGGGGACCAGAATAACACGATTATTCAGAATTCATGAGAATTCTAACCCGGGGCTCCCCGCTCTGAATCTCATGTCCTTTTCCTCACAGCCCAGGTCGTCATCATTACAATATGATTGGCTTCTTTTTACTCCCGTGTGTTATTGCATGGGTTATTCTAAGGAGGGGTCCCCCCACTTCCAGACTCTCTGTTCAGGGGGTCCAGAAGCCTTGACCCGGACACAGCTGGGACCCATCGGTCTCCCAGGGCCCACGGGAGATCCTGCCCCAGTTAATGCTTTGGGAATGCGGACAAGCCCCGGGCGGACGTTTGGGAAGGCACCAACCAGCCCGAGCAGCGTGGGACATGGACGCCGCCCCCAGTCCGGGGCAGACATGACCTAATTGATAAGAGGTTTCCCTCGGTGACTGAGGAGCCGAGCTCCCAGTGCTGGGGGTGCAGCACACAATCGGTCTCTGTTCGGTTTCCTGATGACATCACCCTCCAGGCCGGCTCCCTCCTGGCCAGTGTGTTGAAGGTGAACTTCCTTTCCACTCGAGATAGGCTGGAGCCGTTCCCCTCCCAATCCCCAAGTGGGCTGGACGCAACCCACTCCCCTCTCCCCAGCTGGCCCTTCCAGCACAAAGGCTTCCCTGCGGCCTCCGGCCGACAGGGAACGGCCGGCAGCTGCCTCTAGTCCTCAGCTGCCAGGGACCGCTGGACGCAGACTGGCGGCACCAGACTATCAGCTCCGGGCCGAGACGCGCAGACCGGCTCCCATGTGGCAGCGCTCTCCCGCTCCCGCTCTCCCTCCATTTTTTTTGGACTGTGCATAAACACTGGGAATGTTTGTCTGCTCTTCGCTGGCAACTGGCTCCTCCTGATAACATGCTTCGTTGGCGGAGCCTGGGGGAGTGATGGGAAACAGAGGGATGCTCTGTGAGCCGGCAGAGAAAGCTGCCCCGCAGGGGCCAAAGGCAAAGGAAACCAGCATGGGATAGAGGGAGGATCCAGAGGGCAGGGGACTGACCGAAATGACCTTCTCCCTTACTTCTGTGAGCCCAGAGACCTAGAACTGGGAAGAACATCAGATGTCTTTGAGAGAGTTAGTCAGTGGGCAGGAAACTGACCGAAATGACCTTCTCTCTTACTTCTGTGAGCCCAGAGACCTAGAACTGGGAGGAACCTCAGATGCCTTTGAGGGAGTTAGTCAGTGGGCAGGGAACTGACCGAAATGACCTTCTCCCTTACTTCTGTGAGCCCAGAGACCTAGAACTGGGAGGAACCTCAGATGCCTTTGAGGGAGTTAGTCAGTGGGCAGGGAACTGACCGAAATGACCTTCTCCCTTACTTCTGTGAGCCCAGAGACCTAGAACTGGGAGGAACCTCAGATGCCTTTGAGGGAGTTAGTCAGTGGGCAGGGGACTGACTGAAATGACCTTCTCCCTCACTTCTGTGAGCCCAGAGACTTAGAACTGGGACCAACCTCAGATGGCTTTGAGGGAATTAGTCAGTGGGCAGGGGACTGACCGAAATGACCTTCTCCCTTATTTCTGTGAGCCCAGAGACCTAGAACTGGGAGGAACCTCAGATGCCTTTTAGGGAGTTAGTCAGTGGGCAGGGGACTGACTGAAATGACCTTCTCCCTTACTTCTGTGAGCCCAGAGACCTAGAACTGGGAGGAACCTCAGACCCCTTTGAGGAAGTTAGCCAGTGGGCAGGGGACTGACCAAAATGACCTTCTCCCTTACTTCTGTGAGCCCAGAGACCTAGAATTGGGAGGAACATCAGATGCCTTTGAGAGAGTTAGTCAGTGGGCAGGGGACTGACTGAAATGACCTTCTCTCTTACTTCTGTGAGCCCAGAGACCTAGAACTGGGAAGAACCTCAGACCCCTTTGAGGAAGTTAGCCAGTGGGCAGGGGACTGACCAAAATGACCTTCTCCCTTACTTCTGTGAGCCCAGAGACCTAGAACTGGGAAGAACCTCAGACCCCTTTGAGGAAGTTAGTCAGTGGGCAGGGGACTGACTGAAATGACCTTCTCTCTTACTTCTGTGAGCCCAGAGACCTAGAACTGGGAAGAACCTCAGACCCCTTTGAGGAAGTTAGCCAGTGGGCAGGGGACTGACCAAAATGACCTTCTCCCTTACTTCTGTGAGCCCAGAGACCTAGAACTGGGAGGAACCTCAGATGCCTTTGAGGGAGTTAGTCAGTGGGCAGGGGACTGACTGAAATGACCTTCTCCCTTACTTCTGTGAGCCCAGAGACTTAGAACTGGGACCAACCTCAGATGGCTTTGAGGGAATTAGTCAGTGGGCAGGGGACTGACCGAAATGACCTTCCCTCTTACTTCTGTGAGCCCAGAGACCTAGAACTGGGAGGAACCTCAGACGCCTTTTAGGGAGTTAGTCAGTGGGCAGGGGACTGACTGAAATGACCTTCTCCCTTACTTCTGTGAGCCCATAGACTTAGAACTGGGAGGAACCTCAGACCCCTTTGAGGAAGTTAGCCAGTGGGCAGGGGACTGACCAAAATGACCTTCTCCCTTACTTCTGTGAGCCCAGAGACCTAGAACTGGGAGGAACCTCAGACGCCTTGGAGGCTATCCCCTTACTATATAGCAAAGTGGAAACCAGAGATATGGTGCGGTACGGAACTCAGAATTAGAAAAATCTGTTTTTTAGACACTTAACTCTATGATTCTGGGCAGGTCACTTATCCTTTCTCAGCCTCAGTTTCCTCATCTATAAAAATGCATAATAGGACTTACCTCACAGGATGTTGTGAAAATCCCTACCCCTAATCCTAACCCTAAATGAGACATATGGAAAGGGGTTTGCAAACCTGAATATGCCATAGAAATGCTATTTATTATAGCATTATCAAGCGACAGCCAGGACACAGAGAGGTCACGTGTAAGAGAGCTGAAATTTGAACCCAGTTCCTTTGACTCCAGATCTTGTGCTCATTTTGCTGTTTCATAGGAAATCTGCCGAAATGATTTTTTACAGAAGAACTCATCTCTTTTCTCTTTATCTCATCTTGGTGACCTCATCCATTCCCAAGCATTTGAGAGTTGCTACAGAGCTGGCTGTTCCATTTGTTCATCCAGTCTAATCTTACTCCCGGGGAGCCAGGGAGCCCTAGTGCATAGAGTGCTGAGCATGGAATCAAGATGACTCACCTTCATGAGTTCCAATCCAGCCTCAGACACTTCCCAGCTGTGTGACCCTGGACAAGTCACTCTACCCTGTTTACCTCAGTTTCCTCACCTGTAAAATCGATGGAAAAGAAAATAGCCAACTACCATTGTATCTTTGCCAAGAAAATTCCAAATGGAATCCCAAATAGACACGACACATCACTGAATAACAACAAAGATAGAAAAAGGATATAGACCCTGCTTTCAGGGAGCTTTCATTCTATTGAAGACCATGTATGTAATCTGTGCAAACACATTTAATGGTAATATTATCTAACAACAATGTATTTACTGTCTAAGGAGACTTTCTTAGAAGGAGAGATTTCTACTCTCATCTTTATAATATCTCATTAGATTAGGATCATGGTCCCATTTCACAGATGAGAAATAAAAGGAGTCAGCTTTCTTTCCCCAGTTTTCCTTTGTATCCCCACACAGTAAGTGCTTAATATATATTTGTTTGTTGAATTAAATAAGAAAATAGCAGGGGGAGCTAAAGGTCAATTGGGATTTCATTTGGCATCAGAATTCTAGATCTAGAGGTCTAACCCTCTGTTTTGCAAATGAGGAAACTGAGGCTCAATGTGGTATTACTTCTCCTAGGTCACAGTTAATGGATCTTCCCACAATCCTTTTTTCCAGTATACAATATAGACAATACTTAGAAATAATTCAACCAATCAATTAATAAGCATTTTAAAGCACCCACTATGTGTTAGGCAGGGGAGATACAAAAACAAAAGCAAATGGTCCCTGCCTCAAGAAGCTCGCATTCAATCAGGATGAAGAATAAACGTCTTCCCAACATTATACCATGTGGAAGCAATAGCAAGGAAAATTCTCAGCCCCCACCTTGGACCTTCCTTGGTTGATTCAATGGACCTCTCCAGGGAGAGCTTCACTGTGATTTCCGGGGTTCAGACATGTCTCATCCCCGCTTCGCTTGATTTCTCCTAGAGTTTCCTCCAGTCTATCTCAGGCTCAAGGAACAAAGTGCAACTGGCAGTTCAAGCCATAAGTAAGGTAGGATTTTGTCCATAAGGATCAAAATGTGCAGACCTAGGAATGACAGCATTTAGCATCAAGTGGACAATAATAATAACTGACTTCCTATGTCCACTCTCATAGACAACTGACTTATTACCTTGTAAGAATCCCAACACTCCTGGATCTCCTGGCTTCCTTTAAACATTGGCTTGTCCCCCCTCCTTCTCTAAGAGGCCTTCCCCTGTCCCCCAGACTCTAGGACCTTCCTCTCTTAGCTTGCCTTCTATCCCTTTTGTGGGCTCCTAATACACTGTGTATCCCATTTGAATTTGAGCTCGCTAAAGTCGTGGTCTGCATTTTTCCTTCCAAGGTGTATTTTCCACGGAGCCCCTAGGAGCATACGAAGATGGCCTCTCATAGGCCAGGTGGGAGAATCTGGGGACTCTGCCTCCAGAAAAGTCATGATAACGTGTTAAAAGTATCTAGAGAGACTGAGGAGCAGATGCTGGCTCCATTCTCCTAAAGAAGATGATTGGCTGAGAATGCATCCACAAGGCAGAATTGGAACAGACCGGCCACCTCTTTCTCTAGGGCGACTTCTTCCTGGTTGATTAGTTATTTCTTTAAAAAAAAAAAAAAAAAAAAAAAAAAGCTGCTTCCCAATCAAAATCCTAGTTGCTATTTTCAGTTCCTTTTTAAAAATTATTTTTATTTTCTTTTGACAAGACGAGGGTTAAGTGACTTGCCCAGAGTCACACTGCTCATAAGTGTTAAGTGTCTATAGTGAAATTATAAATCAGGTCCTCCTGACTTCAGGGCTGGCGCGCTATCCACTGTGCCATCTAGCTGCCCCAAAAGGTTTCACAGTTCTAATTGTTTTAAATTAAAATAATTTTTTTCTTGTTGCTATTGTCGATAGCATGACCTGGAAGTCATTCCCCTCCCTTCCTCAATGAGTTCAGTACATTTCTCACAATGTTCCTCTCCTCAACTCCTGCTCTCATACTAGGAGACTCCCACACACATATCGACTCTCCTGAAAGCATTCTGCCCACTCAGCTACCCAGCCTAATCACCGCTTCTCAGCCCCACACCAAAAAATGGTCAAATCCTTGATGTGGTCTCATCCACAAATACTTCACCTCCACGCTCAAGAATTCCAAAATCCCCTTATCTAACTATAATCTATTGACTTTTTACTACCCCCCTCTATCTTCCTTTATCAACCTGGACCCTTTGTTTTTCTTTCCATCTGCCCTGTACCAGCCACTCTCGCTTCTTTTCTCCAACAATCCAACCCTACACTATCCTCCTCTCTTGAATCCCTCACCTTCTCATCATTTCACCAATTATGTCCTGCAAGCCTCAGTCTTGGATGTTTGCCACCACTCCTTACCTCATGCTGATGAGTGGAGGTAGAGTTCTGACTGGGTCCACTACAAATTTAGGTTATCCAGCCTCAACTGGACCCTCACTTTGGCTAGGCAATCCTACTCTATTTCCCTTATCAACTCCATCTTGTTCTCATAGCAGCTCTTCCAAATCTTTCTATCCCTCCTAAATGCTCCCATGGCTCCCCTCTACTCACTCCTTCAGCAAAGAACTTTGTCTCATACTTTATAGAAAAAATGGGCCATTCGCTGTGAATTCCCTTTTCTTCATTTATGGCTCGAGTGCCTTCTGTCCTTCTCTTCTCCTTACCAAAGTAACATCTCCACCTACTCAACTGGTCCCAATCCATCTTATCTCCTCTTATCTGCCCCATCTGTCACCCCCATTCTATCACTTATTTTCCACCTTTCCCTTTCTATGGGCTCTCTCCTTCTTTCCTTCCCTATATTGGAAAAAGGATCACTTGATCCTTCCTTCTTCACTATTGTCCTCTGTTTCTTCTGCCTTTTGTGACTAAACTACTTGAAAAAACCATCAACAATAACTGCCTTTATTGTCTCTCACTGTCTTAAAAATCACTTATCACTCCACTGAACCTACTCTCTCCAAAGTCACTACTGATCCTTAAGCCAAATCCAATGGTCTTTTCTTAGTCCACATCCACCTCTGACCCCATTTACCGCCTCTCCATCCAGAGACACTCTTCTCTGTGGGATTTTTAGGTCAATCCTCTCCTCCATCTCTCATCCTACCTATTTGATTGATCCTTCTCAATTTTCTCAGCTGGATTCTCATTCCCGATCACACCTAACAGTAGGTCCCTCAAAGCTCTGTCTGGAACGCTCTTCTCTTCTTCCTCTATACTGCTTCTCTTGGTGATCTCATCAGTTCCCATGGATTTAATCCCAATCTCTCTACTGACCTCCAACACCCAGATCCAACTGCCTTCCAGATTTCTTAAAATCTATGTCCAGTAGACATCCTTAAATTCAAAAGAGAACTCATTATCTTTCATTATCTTCCATGTAAATATCCCTCTGTAAAAATTAATATCAATTGATGAACAGGAGCGCTACATACTTTCTTCCCTAAACTGTCCTTCACCTTCCAACCTTCCCTCTTCCCAAAGAGAGCAACATCGTTCTCACAGTCTATTAGGTTCTTCTTTGGGGGACGCTCCAGCCAGACTTGCTAGGAATTGTAGCAGTTGTCACCTTGCCTCTTTCAACTTGATCCTAGTCCTGTCCTCGAGGGTCCAGCCGAGCCCTCTGAAGCTCTCTAGGACCATTTCCTATCTGAAGTTTCCATGATTTTAATCATAATTACATTGGTCCTTCCCTGTCCCCCAACTGGAGAAAACTATTCCTTGACTCAAGAACATATGCTTTATTTTATCATTCCAAAATATCAATCAATTTTCAAAAATACTTATTAAACACCTAGTGTATACCAGGCATTGTACAATTAGGGATGCCAAAAAAAAGCTGTCCTCACTCTAAAGTTCACAGCCTAATGGCAGGGACAATACTCCGAGATTTGTACATGATCTACAGGGGGACGGGAACAGCTCCTTAAGAGCAGGAACCGATTTTCTTTTCTGTCTCTGTGTTCTTAGCACACAGTAGGACTTCACTAAATCCTAGCTGACTGACCGATTGATTGCCCACCCCCCTCTACCTGGGTTTTTCAAGCATTTACAGAGGGCAGAGCTCTGTGTGTGCTTACCCTTTCGGTCACTTGGCCGGAGACTATGTGACCTTCTACTTTCACCGGAACGGGGTGAAGAAAGCACACAAACCCAATTTTATTTCCCTATCTCACTCACTTGAAGAGAACACAGCTATAATCCCCCCCACCCCGAGAATAAACACACACAGACTAATCTTTCTGCTCAACTGGGACAGTTTGTTGAAATTGGTGAAATGATGCAGGCGTCGCCAAGACAGTTTGATAAGAGTTATAAGGGCTGGTTTGTTATGATTAAACCAAGCAAGTATAACTCGGCTGTTTCTGATAACTTTAAAACAACATTCCCTCTTATAGCTATCTCACGCCTTACTATATATACACACATTATGGCCTATACCTAGACATGCAGCCATCTTCATATATGCATATTCTATCTGCTTATGGGCAGCTGTTATTTCACCATGGGAGATAACCCGCGTCTGCTCATTCCACGGCGGTTCGCTGGAGATGGTAGCAACATCCTGAAAGACCAGCCAAAGTTTGAATGGTTTATACTATAAGAAAACCAGATTATAAATAAATATATCTCCCCCCCACACACACACACACATAATGCTTTGAGTCTCTTCTGGACTGATGATATCATAACACGGTCCAACTGAATTTAACGCCAGTCCTCCCACACAAAAGTACAGTGCCCATCATGTGGTGATAGGATGCTCTGTAAATACATGGGCTTGAGATACGGGCTGAAAACATTGCTGTTGCAGATAACGTGTTAATCCATGGGCTGCCTCTTTCCTCAGAAGATCTTCAAGCACTCTAAAATCCGGAGCTTTTTCCAACTCATTCACAGATGGCGGATCAGACCCAGCTGGAGCCAAGGCGGGCTAAAGGATGTTCTCACTTCACAGAGCGGGTCAGCAACGACCCAGTGTTCCCGGTTCCAGAATTTCCACTTCCCTCTAGGAATCGATCCAACGGCTTCCATCCTTGGGAAAACATTTCCAGGTAGAAGAGCTGTTGTTGAAATACCCATTAAACAAAATGGAACTTGAAGAGTGACATCACGTCCTTTAGGATATAAGATATCGTTACAGGACGTGATATAATGTCCTTTGTGACAATAAATTTTATTGCCATAGACCCTATTGCTCCAGGAAAAAAATGATAGAGCTGTGGGAAAAAATATAATTGATGAAACTCTAGTGGGGATTAAGTTATGGAATACATGTGAGAATGCCAGAGAGAGAGAGAGACACTGTTCTTTCCAATCTCCTTGAGAAACTCAATCCTAAAATTTGTTAGGATTACAGTCCTGGGCAAAGGCGGTCCGCTTGAGGTACGAACTTTTGTCACTGATTGTAGGGCCGATTAGTTATCGCGAGAATGGCAGTGTAGCACCAGCCGCCGTTTCAAAGGTCTACAAAAGCATTTTTCTCACAATAGCCCTAGGAAAGAGAAAGTATATAGATGAGAAAACTGAGAATGGAGAAATTACATGACTTACCTAAGTCACATGAGAAGTGTCATAGCATATTAGGTTACCAACAATAATTTTTTTTAATATTTGTGATTTTGTTTGGTATTGGGGAGATGCCAGTAGGTAAACTCCCTGTACCAGATCAAATCTGTGACTTTTCTTATCATCTTAGAAGAGGGTGCCCAGGGCCCTGACAAGTGAAGTGACTGCCTAGGATTGGGCAGAGAATATTTCAGAAGCAAGACTCGAACTCAGGTCTTGTTCACTATGAGACCAGCTCTCAATCCAGTATATCACACGACCTCCCTAATTGTTTAATTTTAGCAATTTGCTTAATCCAGGTAAATTTCTGTACTCTAATTAGAAAGGAATAAAGGGAATATTCATTTATCAAAGCATATGTGTCAAGCACCATGCTTGTCCTCCTTTCCTGGAAGGGAGGTGCAGTAATTATCCACATTTTTCAGCTGAGGAAACTGAGGCAAATAGTTTAAATGACCTCCCCAGGGTCATCCAGCTAGAAAGCATCTGAGGCTGCATGTGAAGTCAGATATTCCTGATCAACTGGTTCTATCCATTTCACCACCAGGTGCCTCCATTTTTATATGTTTTTGAACTCCTACAGTGAGGAGCTTTCCAGAACTCTGGTAGGTTGAATAAGAGAGAAGAATTTAATGCAATAAGCATTTATTAAGTGCCTCCTGTGTGCTAGGTACCAGCAATACAAAGACAAAAATAAGACCATTCCATACTGCTGAAATAGAAAATTGTTAGGGTTTTTTTTAATCCTATTTCAAGAAAATACTTTAGGGTTACAAAGTCGTTTGGTACCTCGAGACACCCCAGCAATTTTTAATTAAAAAATTACACAGCTTAGCCAGGTAGAATAATAATAGTAAGCATGTTTACACAGCAAGGAAAGGTTTGGTACTGCTTTGCACATTATATTATTTAACTCTTTCAGTGGTAAAGTTGGGGGATTTGCACCTTTTTTCTTTCCTGGTGAGGAGGAAGTTCCTATGTGGGCCCAATAATAATCCATCCATGATCTAGGCCAGCGGAGCTTTGTTCACTATCTGGGCTTGAGTCAGTGCTAGAAGTGTTCTCAGAAGTCTCTGACTGGCCACAGTCACACAAACAATGAGCAGCCCAGACTCTTTCTCTCCAAATCTAGGACCCTTCCCAATATAGCACACCAGACCCCTATGTCTTCAGCTTCCTTTTCTACCCTTCTCGGTCTCGTCATTCCAAGCCCTAGCCAAAGAACATCAGCCGACTGTTCAGAAGCATCAGCCGCTGCCCCAGTTAGGAAAGATGGAGGGTTGCACTTCAGAGAGTCAGTCTGTGATTATACAATTATTAAGCACTTACAGTGTGCTGGGCCTTGGGGATAACTAGACTCTGCCCTTGAGATCTCCCAGTATATACTCTTATTATCCCACCAACCTCTCTATTCTCCCATGGATGTGTCCAATTAAGAGCAGCCCAAATAAAAGAGCCTATGTTTTCAGCATTACTGACCGGTGCAATTCTTCGACAAAGCCCCTTTATCCTAGCAATGGACTTCGTGAAATTCCAAAGCCATCACCTAACGTTTCCAGGCCCAGAAAGTTTATCCTTTACCCAGTTGTGCCCCCTGCATGGGCGGCGTAAAGCAGCATTTACTCCCCCTGGATCCCACTGTACTTTCAATAGTATCTTGGGATGAAGATCCCGGCAAAAACCTGCCCACCACGAATGCTGCACGGGCTGGCCCTTCACACTTCCTGGGATGCTTTCTCTTTCTGAGGCTAATGGCTTCTTCCTCCTGAGGTTTTACTTTCCACCTTTTAGCCAGCCGTCTGTCACCTTATCTTGTTAATGGCTGTGGGCTTGCAACTGGTCTGTACGACCAGACTCCTGAGCGGGAGGGGACACGCAGATGTTCTGCTCATGTCGTGGCGGCTTACAACTTGTAAATGAGTCTCCTGCCTGCTTAAGTGCTCTCTGCAGAACTTTGTGAGGTTTGGGCGAGTTTCCCAAAACTGTATTTTCTTCTGTCTCAGGATCTCCCCAGTGTGACTCATGTTGTTGTTGTCAGCTCCTGCGACCCCATGGACCACAACATGCGTCTGTCCTCCAACTGTCTTCCAACATCTGCCCAAGCTCACGTTCCTTGCTTCCATAATACTATCTATCCATCCATCTCCCCCCTGCCATTTTGTCCTTTTGCCTTTCCCAACATCAGGGTCTTTTTCATCTTATCATTTAGCCAAAGTATTTGAGCTTCCAATGAATAGTCTGAGCTAATTTCTTTAATTATTGACTGATTTGATCTCCTTAATGTCCAAGGGATTCTCAAAAGTCTTCCCCAAAATTCAGAATTCCAGTTCAATTCCCCAGAATTCCAATTCAAAAACATTAATTCTGTAGCTCTCAACTTTCCTTATAGTTCAACTCTCACAGCCATCTCTTACTACCGGGAAAACCATAGTCTTGACTATATGGACCTTTGTTGGCAAGTTGATGTCTCTGTTTTTTAGCATGCTGTCCAGAGAGATCATATTTTCCTTCCAAGGAGCAAGCCTCTTTTAATTTCATGGCTTCAGTCACTATCTGCAATGATCTTTGAACCCAAAAATATAAAATCTAACAAGGCTTCCATTTCTTCTCCACAGTGACTTTCCTTTCATCACCAGTCATGGGACCAGTTGCCATAATCTCAATTTTTTTATGTTAAATGTCAAGCCACCTTTTGGACTCGTTTTGTTTACTCTCCTTAAGAGGTTTCTTAATTTTTCTCACTTTCTATTATCATAGCAGTATCATCTGCAGATTTGAAATGGTTAGTGTTTCTCCCAACAACCTTAATTCTGACTTTTGATTCATCCAGATTGACATTTCACGTGATATAATCTGCGTACAAGTTAACTAAATAAGGTGACAATGTACAATTTTGTTTTACTCCTTTTTTCCAATTTTAAACTAATCAATTGCTCCTGATTCAGTTCTAACTCTTGCTTCTTGATTCACATATAGGTTCCTTGGGAGACAAAATGATGTGGTACTTCTGTCTCTTTGAGGATTTGCCACATTTTATTATGATCCACCCAGTCAAAGATTTTAGTGTAGTCAGTGAAGCAGAAGTAGACGTTTTTATGGAACTCACTTTCTCTATGATCCGGTAAATGCTGGCAATTTGGTCTCTAGTTCCTCTGCCTTCTCAAAGACCAGCTTGCTCTTCTGGTAATTCTCATATTGCTGCAGAATCTTAAACATAACCTTGCTGGTGTGAAATGAGTGCAATTGGTCAGTAATTTGAACATTTCTTGGTGTTGCCCTTCTTTAGAATGGGCACGTATATGGATCTTTTCTAGTCCAGTAGTCATTGCATTATCTTCTAGGATTTTAAATACACTGAATTCCATTACCTCCACTAGCCTTATTGTTAGCAATACTTACTAAGGTCACATGATTTCATTCTTCAAGATGTCTGACTCTATATCTGTTGGTTATTGGCGATATTGAGAGCTTTCTTGTATAGTTCTTCTGTATATTCTTGCCATTTCTTAATCTCTTCCACTTCTGTTAAGTCTCTATTGCTGTTATTTTTTAATTAGGCCCGTTTTTGATGTCTCTAATTTTCTTGAAGAGATTGGTTGCATTGTTCATTAAAAAGAAAAAAAAAACTTCTTTGTCCTGGCTATTCTATAGAATTTTGCATTCAGTTAGGTATATCTTTCTCTTTATTTTTTACCTTTTACTTTCCATCTTTATGCTACTATTTGTAAAGTCTCATCAGACAGTCATTTTGTTTTCTCGCTCTCCTTTTTCTTTGGGCTTTTGGTTGTTGTTGTTGCTATTTTCTGGACCATGTTGTGAACTTCTGACTGTACTTCTTCAGGAATTTTATCTACCAGAACTAATCCCTTAAATCTTTTTTCACTTCCACCTCATATTCACAGAAGTTGATAATTAGCCCATATCTCTATATTAGGTGACTTTTTTCCCTACTTTCTTCAGCTTAAGGCTGAATTTTGCCATAAGCAGCTCATGATCTGAGCCAGAGTCAGATCTGGGACTTGTTTTAATTGACTATATAGAGTTTCTTCACTTTTGACTGCAAAGTATATAATTAATGTGATTTCTTTATTGACCATCTGGTGATATCCATGTATGGAGTCACTTTTTGGGTTGTTGAAAAAGAGTATCTGTTATGACCAGTGAGTTATCTCAGCCTCTGTCACTATTTCATTTTATACTCCAAGACCACACTTATCTGTTGTTCCAATGAACCTACTTTAGCATTCCAATCTCATATGATGAATGTGACATCCTTGGAAGGCTGTTATTTCTAGAGGATGTTGTAGGTCTTCATAGAACTGATCACCTTTGGCCTCTTTGGCAACAGTGGTTTGAGCTAGATTTCTATTACAATTATAATGAATGATTTGCTTTGGATTCAAACAGATGTCATTAGTCATTTTAAAAATATTATACCCAAGTACAACTTTTCTCATCTTTTTGTTGATTATGAACAAAATCTACTCCATTTTTTCTAAGAGATTCTTGCCCACAGTAATCTATGCAGTAATCACCCGAATTAAATTCATCCATTCGTATTCATTTAAGTTCGCTGGCCCCCAAGATGTTAACGTTTAATCTTTTCATCTCCATTTGACCACATCCAGCTATCCTTAATTCATAGATCTTAAATTCCAGGTTTCTGTGTAATATTAATATTTGCTGCATCAGACTTCCCTTTCCTCACCAGACACATCAACAGCTGAGCTTCCTTCTTGGACAGCTGCTTCATTAGTACTGGAATTACTTAGAGTTGTCCTCTGCTTTTCCCCACTAGTATGTTGGACCCTTTCCAACTTGAGGAGCTTATCTTCTGGTGTCATCTCTTTTATCATTTTAGTACTATCCATGAGGTTTTCTTGGCAAAGATGCTGGAGTGGTTTTTCTTCTCTAGTAGATCTCCTTTTATCAGAATTCTGCATCATGACCCGGCTATCTTGAATAATCCAACATGGCATAGTTCGTAGTTTAATGAGCAATGCAAGCCCTTTTGCCACAACAAGGCAGCGATCCGGGATGGATGGGGGGATCTTTTTTGTCTGGGCCATCTCATTATCCTCTGAATAAGTCTTGGAATCATGAATTATAGTTTTGGAGCCAGAAGGGATCTAAGAGATCTTTTCCAACCAATCAGGGCCCAAAGACTGGCCAGATACTAAGTGGTAGATTTGGCATTTGAATTTAGACCCTTTGATTTTTAAATGGAATATTCTGTTCACTCCATTTTCTATCCCATCCTACCAAATCAATCTTTTTTTAAAAATACACAAATCTAGTCATGATTTTTAAGTGGCAAGATGTAGCTAGTATCTAGTAGATAGATGACTAGACTTAAAGTTAGGAAGAGGCGAGTTCAGATTCTGCCTCTAAACACTGACAAGTTGTGACACCCAGGAACAGTCACTTAACTTCATTGCACCTCAGTTTCCTTGTCTATAAAAAGAGGGAGTTGGATTCCCAAAATCTCCTAGCTGGGATCATGTGATCTTCTTTTCTCAAAAATATTCAATGAAGCCATCTAATTTAAGTAAAAATCTAATTCCTCTGTCTGGCATTCAAGCCCATCAATAATTCTGATGCCATCCTGGGTTTTCAGCCCTATCTAATATTATTCCCTTCTATGTAGTCGGTGCTACAGCCAAAATAAACTTCTTACTCAAAGACCCCCCAAAGATTGTTTACACTTTCCTGGATCCATGTGTTTGCTTCATTTATTGAATTTCTAGTCATTTAAGCATGGTAGGGGTGGTGGGAGAGAAGGAAGGGATACTGGTCCTTCAGGGAAAGAACTGCTCCTACCAATCAATAGCTACAATTGTTCTACACACAGAGCGATCTATATTCTCTTCTAAATTTCTAGTTTAGTGCTCAGTTATAAGCACCCTATTTTAAGAGTCATATGAATCAGCTGAAATTTTTATAACTGATAGTGATAGATCTGATTTCTATCAGATTATATGAGAAATAGGTGAAAAAATGGTTGATATCATGCCTGAAAAAGAGGAGATTTCAGGGGCATATGATAGCTATCTTCAAACATTTTCTGGGAAGCATGTTTCCTATACTTCAACCATGATCCTTATTCCCTACCCTGAAATCTTGAACTTTTCCCTGGAAACTTTAATAGGAGAGCTCTCATTTTATTTTGTGCAAAACCAAACCTCCCCACCACTTCTCAGCCACCTTACAACATGCTCCATTGTGCATTTCTTTTTCTTTCCCATCTCTTCTTTATTTGATGTCTTCTAGCTTACATTTTAGTAAGCTCCAAATAATAAGAAATTTCATTTAGAAAAATAAATCGGTTCTTGAAAGAAGAAATAAAATCTATCTGTAGCCATAGGAAACATCACTACTGAGAAATGTAAATTAAAACTACTCTGAGGTACCACTTCACACCTATCAGATTGGCTAGTGTGAAAGAAAAGGAAAATGATATATGTTGAAGGAAACATGGAAAAATTGGAACACTAATGCACTGTTGGGACAGTTGTGAAATGATCCAACCAATCTGAAGAACAATTCTGAACTGTGCCCAACGGCATATCCAAATATAAATTTGTGCATATCCTTTGATCCAACGATACTACTACTTAGATATATCCTAAAGAAAAAAAAAAGGAACATTTTGTAGCGTGTATGTGTGTATGTGTGTGTGTGTGTGTGTGTGTGTGTGTGTGTGGTCATTCTTTTTGTGGTGGCAAAGAACTGGAAATTGAGGGGATGCCCATCAATTGAAGATTGGCTAAACAAGTAGTGGGATATGAATGTAATGGAATAATGTTGTGCTGTGGGAAATGATGAGATGATAGTTTCAGGAAAACCTAGAAAGATATACATGAACCCATGCAAAACTAATTGAGCAGAACCAAGATAATATTATACACAGAAACAACAATATTACTTAGCTATTTCTCAGCAATAAATGCTCTAAGACAATTCCAAAGAATGTATGTTGTTTTCAGAAAAAAAGAAGTGATATAGAGTCTGAATGCAGAACAAAACAGACCATTTTTACTTTTTTATAATTTTTTTTGGTCTGTGTTTTCTTTCACAACATAATATGTCACACTTTACATGATTGTACATGTAGAATCTATATCAAATTGCTTGCCATAATGTGGAAAGGAAAAGGAAGGGAGAGAATTTGAGACTAAAAAATTTTAAAATGAATGCTAAAAGCTGTTTTTGCATGTAATTAGAAAAAAATGAAATATTATCCAATACAAAAAAACAAAGATAAAGGCTCAAGAATATCAAGAGAAATAAGGAAAAGGGGAAAAATAAGAGACCAAATGGAAATGACACTTCCAAACCTTATACTATATTATAAAGTAACAATCATCAAAAACAGATGGTATTAGTAAAAATAAAAACAAAAATAAAAGCAAGGAAGAGCAGTAGAATAGACTAAGCAAATAAGAATCAGAAACAATGAAATTCAATAATGTAGTGTTCAATAAACCAGAAAAAATAAATACCTAGGAAAGAACTTTTCTTTTTAATTAAAAACTTCTTGAAAAATGAGAAAATCTGATGGAAATTAGTCTTTGATCAACATGTGGTATAAATCACATTCTACAATGCACTCTAAATAGTTAGGTGACTTAATATTAAAGGTCAAATTAAAGATTAAATATTACTACCAAAAATTAAAAGAAAAGCAGATTACACACCACCTATGGCTATGATAGACATAATCATTTCAATTATACATAAAGATGATTTTCAATATTCATTTTTG
The DNA here is from genome assembly GCF_016432865.1 of Antechinus flavipes. Classification (NCBI taxonomy): domain Eukaryota; kingdom Metazoa; phylum Chordata; class Mammalia; order Dasyuromorphia; family Dasyuridae; genus Antechinus; species Antechinus flavipes. Next base: position 16,328,223 of record NC_067398.1, read on the forward strand.
TAAGATTTTAAGTTCTAAATCTCATGCTAACAAGCAATCTGATATATAATCTATATGTATATATGTATATAATCTATATGTACATGTATAATCTACATATACATTAAATTTTTAACATTTCTATATGAGTCACATTGAGGAAGAAAAATCTGAACAAAAGGGGAAAACTATAAGAAAGGAAAAAAACAAAAAAAAAGGAAAAAAAGATAAAATAGTATGCTTCAATATGTATTCAATCTCCATAGTTCTTTGCATGCAGATGGCATTTTCCATCCAAACTTTATTGGAATGGTCTTGGATCCTTGAATTGCTGAGAGGAGCTGTCTATTATAGTTAATCATCCCATAATCTTGCTATTCCTGTGTACAATATTTTTCTGGTTCTGCTCAATTCAGCATCAGTTCATGTAAATCTTTCCAGCTTTTCTGAAATCAGCCTATTCATCATTTCTTATAGAATAATAGTATTTCATTACATTCATAGACCACAATTTTTCTAGTCATTCCCCAATTAATGGGTATCCATTCATTTTCTAATTCTTTGCCACCACAAAAAGAGCAGCTACAAATATTTTTCAACATGGGGGTCCTTTTTCTTCTTTGATGGTCTCTTTGGGATACAGACCCAGTAAAAAATACTTTTGTTGGAACACTAATGCATTGTTGAGGGAGTTGTGAAATGATCCAACCAATCTATATGAACAGTATTATAGCCCTTTGGGAATAATTAGCATACATATTCTTAAACAAAAGTTAAGGCAATTACAAAAGAAAAAAAGATAAATTTGATTATATGAAACTGAAAATATTCTAGACAAAGGAGATTAATGCATTCAGAATAATAAGGAAAGCATAAATGGGGAAACTCCAGATCAAATTTCTCTACTATGAGTTTGGTATTCAAGATATATAAAAATAATTTTACATATATAAGTAAACATATATCTGCACATAAGTGCAAATATATGCATCTAGCTGGCCAAAACCATTTCCCAATAGCCGAAGTATACAAACAATTCTCAAAATAAGAATTGCAAATTATATTATATTAAATTATATTAAAGAATACTCCAAATCACTAATAGTGTGAGAAATATGAATCAAAACAACCATGAAGTTTCACCTCACACTCCGCAAATTGGCAAAGATGACAAAAAAATGGAAACTATCAATGTTGGAAGGACTGTGGAAAGATAGGCACGCCAGTATATTGCCAATAGAGTTGTGAATCAATAGAACAACTTTGGGGAGCAATCTGGAATTGTGCTAATAAAATGACTACAGATCCAAAGAGTCTATTACTAAACTTATATCCCAAGAAAGCCATCAATAAGAAAAAAGTGTTCACATATACCAAAATATAGCAGTATTTTTTGTGCTAGTAAAGAATAGAAAACTAAGTAGATGCCCATTGACTGGGGACTGTCTGAATGTGATGGAATATTACTCTGCTATAAAAAAGATGAATGTGATAAATATAGAAGCATGGAAAAATCTACTTGAACTGATACAGAAGGAAGTCAGGACAGTCAAGAAAACAATTTAGACAAAGCCTATAACAATATAATTTCTCAAACAAAAATCAAAAGCGAATGTTGCAAACTGTAAAGAGCAGAGATAGAACATAGAAGAGAAATGTGAAGACATTCTAGTCCTCCCACCCACAAGTATACATTGCATATATTTTCAGAAAATATTGTTTGCATATAGTATGGCTTTCTGGATGGGGTAAACGGAGGGTTATTGCAAGAAATTATGGCAATTAAAAAAAAGAGGGTAATAAAAATGTACTTAAAAATAAAAATATAATTCTTGAAAGGCAGGGGCTATCTTGCTTATATTGCTTAACTCAGTGCCCGACATGTAGTAATTGCTTAATAACATGTGTAGAAGGTAACTCTTGTAGAGAAGCTCCAGCAGTAGGAAGGATTGAGAAGGAATGAGGGATCTGAGTTGAGAATCTCCAAGGAACATCATGATGACATCACATATGATGACGATGTCATCTGAAATACTTTTAGTGACCCGATGCGTTTTCACGTAGGACCCTACACCTGAGAATCAATCCATGACTCTCCTGGCAGCAGTGGATGTAGCATCCTCCCTTGTATTTCTATAGGAGCTGTTGCCAGCTTGAGGCCCTGGAGGAAGGCGAAGGAGGAGGGGGGATCATCCTACTTATAAACCCTTTTGCAGTAAGGGCAAGGATCTAATACAGAAAAGCAAAGAATGTAGCTGAGAACCGTGTGACCCGGAGGCAGTCCTAGCTCAGCACATGGCAATCCCCTTTCAAAGGAAATAAATGGGCTCCATGATCTATACAATCAAGTCCCTTCCTGCTCAGGTATCCTTTGTCATTTGATCTTCAATTAACCAAATATTATTAAAGCATTTCCTATATGGAAAGACGTGGTGTTCAGTCCTAGAAATGCACTCACATCTTGTCAGGAAGATCATGTTTGTATCTATGACATCGTATATGTGCAACATAATGTATAGTTACAAGATATTTCTAAGGGAAAAAGATTCACATGAGGGATGGAAACAATGGAAAGAGATGGAAAAGAATTCCTTCAGTAAATTGGGTACACCTTAGCTGAAGATAATTGGGAGGGGATGGACAAGTCGTACAAGATAATAAGGCATGGGTGGGATATAATCACTGGAAGGAGTACCTTCCAATGAAATGAGATCCAAAATATTAAAATAACAATTTACTTAATGATCTCTAAAACAATTAAGGTCATTTCCCACATGGTTATCTATGACACTGGTGGAAACAGAATTTCTATTTTTCTTAAAATCTGTGATTTAAGAATAAAATTAACTAAGAAATCAATTTGTCGATCACAAAACATTTAGTGTAACTTATTTCTTTAAATTTGCTGATAATTCTGGCCTTTTCATATCAAATCTCCAGTTTTAGGTCTTTCTGCTTCATTCCCTTAGCAAGACCAAAATTAGCTCTTTAGCATGTCTCAGGGACTTAGATATAGATACTGCTAGTGCTGATGGAAAATACTGTAGATGTGACATAGTTGAACTCACATACTCACCACATTTGAATCTGGCAGGGGTTTACTCGCCATTAAAAAGGAATGGGAAATTATGCAAAGGCTAAATGGGATTTTCTTCTTCTTTTTTTAATGCTTTGTTACTCACAGGATGCATCATGGTTTCAAAGCCAAGATAAGGCTCATTTCAATGTTAGAATGCACATCCAGGGCTTTTAGAATAAAATATTCATTGAAGTCATTTACATGAACAGGAAGTGACTATATAATTTTGATCATGTCATGAGGGGAGAATACCATCGGATGGACAAAGAGAAGGAGTGAGCGTGCAAGTAAAACGTACCTGGAGTTAACTGTTATTTTTGTGGACATCTCATTGGATCATGTGGTCAGCAAGAGAATGTAAGAAGGCAATGAGGAAAGGGAGATTAGAGGCAGCTCATTTTGCCAAGAACAGAATGAGATTAGAAAGCATGGGCCAGTAATCCTAACTGACATTTATATAGTGCTTTGAGGTATGAAAAGTGCTTTATGTGTATTATCTCATTTGAACCTATGAACAACTCTGTTGCAATGTAGGTACTATAATTTTTTTTAACCCATCCATTTTGTAGATGAGAAAACTGAGATACAGAGAGGTTATATAGCCTATCTATGATCATACATTTAGTAAGTATCAGAAGTAGGACTTGAACTCATTCCAAGTCTAGCCCCCTTATCCACTAGGGCACAAAGCCTCTCTTTTAACTTTGAATCACACCTGAACCACTGCAACATACACTATTCCACTTACATTGATCAAGAATGGATAAATCTTATTTAAAATGAAAGACCTACCTACCTTCCTATAGGAGGTCCCCAAAATATCAAGGTTCCAAGAAATTCTCTGACTCCATACTCACTCAAAAAAGCACCCTCAACTTAGAATTTAGAAGCCCCAGCCAATATGCTTATTTTAAAAATTGAACCAAAGACAAAATAAGACAGAAACAAAATACAAAAAGAAAGAAAAAGAAAATTACAAAACAACAAAACATAATCATGTGCCCAGCAGAGCATCAGGGAGGATTCGAAATAGATAACAATAAATTTCTATTTCAAGAAAGCATATATAATAATAGAAGAGATTATATTCACGAGTATCCAGCTTTCCCTTGCTTCCTTGCAGGTTATTTTTTGCTAGTCGCCAAAGGACACAATGAGTTCAAAATAGGGAATTTAATGAAATCACATCCTCCAAATACATAGACATCCCAGGGAGCATTGTGAAGGGCAGCTAGTGCCACCAGTGCTGCAAAATTGCCCATGCATGGGTAGCACTGCTCCCTCTGCTGATGGTGGTAGGTACTTTCTGTCACATATATCACTACTTTGTATGCTCTCTGCTGATTCTGCAGTTACTACTGGACATTGGTCCACTGAGTACCTGATTGCAGAGCTTCTCTCTCCTACCACGTTCTGGACTTCAGGTGGAGTCCTTGGGATAGCCTACTGGTCAGCTCAGCTCCCCATTGCTATGGTGCAGGGAATAGAAAGTTTCATTTTAATAAAAGAATGTTGATAGCATAGACAGAAGCTATGAATAACCACATTCACAGGAGGGAGCTCAGAAGTGATCCGAGTGGCCCCCGAGAAGATGATCTTTTCTTTTTAAGTCCTTCCATCTAGAGTTGAACCATAGTCCTTCATCTCAGACAGGAGTCTGACTTAGAGTAAAAAAGTCTCACGTTATCTTGTTAGTGACAGAGTTAGTAAGACTAGAACCCAGGTCTCTAGAACAACTTCTATGATGTAATCATACAGATATCTTTTATGTATTTACTTACTTGTGAAAACATTAGCTCTGCAGTAGAATGTCAACTCCAGGACAGGGATTGTCTCAGTTTTGTTTTGGTGTTCCTAGCACTGTGCTTGGAACATACAATTCTGTGCAAATTACATGGATAAGAAGTGATTTTGATATGTGTGTGTTTCTCCTGGCATTAGAATGACTCTAAATGTCTGAACTTGAGCAGATAAAACTGCATTGAACTGATTTTCCCACATTTGATTAGTTCTCTGCCAGTTGAGTTGAAGATTTTGTTCTATATCATGATTATTTCATTTAGTTGTGTTTTTACTTCTGGGGTGGATATCAAGCATTTCAAGGACCATTCAACCCAGATGAAAGAGAATTCATCACATCAAAGACCTGTAGAATTATCAGGAACCTAAAAAAAAACTATTGATGCTGATTAATTCTTAGAAAACAAATAAAAACTTTCAGAAGAACCTGGCAGCTAGAATGGTTGCTCTATACTGTGACGTAGGCTTCTTGAAGTCAGAAGACCAGTAAAAAAAAAAAAAAAAAAAAATCCAGTTGCTAACCATTGCTATGTAGGAAAAAAATGTTCATCGTAGGCAAGACAATACGTAATCTAGTGGGGAAAGGATATTTTTATTGATGAAACTCACTTTTTCATTCAGAACCATCTAAAATCATTGTCAGCAGTCCAATTGAAGCTAGAAGATCTGGGTATTTTCAACAGAATATATGAAACATTCACCCAAAATAATATTTGGGGGACAATTTTTTTTTACGTTGGTCATTCCCCAAATGAATATATTGAGATGCAGGAGTGTTCCAAAATCATAGAGATTCCCAGAAATAGAATGCAGCCACATGCTCTTGCACCATGCCAAATGTCTAGAAAGCTTAAGAGATTTATTCAAGAGATGGAGATAAACATGGTCTGTGAATTCTCTTGATAGAATGAAAATCTATGGGCTGTCATCAGGGCTAAACATGGAAAAATAGACTTCATTGAATGTATACTTAATATCCTATGTGATAAAGTTTCATGATTATGGTTTTTAAAATGTCAAAATCTTGCGAATTCAATGCCAAATCATATAAGATAAGTGAGTTCAGCAAAAGGAGACCATATTGGACATTAAAAGATTTTTAAAGATGTACTAAGTTGTAAAGTTTATTGTATAAGTCAATATATTTAATTATTTTACTTTGCATCGGTTAATTTGCATTTCACTGTAGCAGATAATTAATAAATATATATTAATATAATGTTGGTTGACTGATTTGGAGTTATAGAAATCCTAGTATTTCCCAGAATCTGTTTCTGTTTCTGTAAAATGAGATCACAAAACTAGATTTGCTGTATGATTCCTTCCAATTCCAGATTTATAATATGCTACTATTTCCTTTCTGGACTTCAATTTCCTTATTAGTACAATTATGGGATAGAAGCCCTAACTCTTTCTCTACTATAATCCCTCTTTCCCATCCCCCTGGATCACAAAATCATACATCTATCACCTTAGATCTAGTTTTTCTAGCTGGCACCTTTGATAGGGTGCCTATCCTTGAAGTCAAGAAGACTTTCCTGGAATTATAAAATTCAAATCCTGTCTGAGACACTTGTGTGATCCAGGCAAGCCAGTAAACTTCAATCAGGCTCAGTTTCCTAATCTGTAAAATGAGAACAGTAATAGAACCTAACTCAGGGTTGTTGAAAGGACCAAATGAAATAACATATACAAAGAACTTTGCAAATCCTAAAACATTCTATCAATGCTAGCTAAAATACTAGCCTAAGCCCTTTCATTTTATGGATGAGAAAACAAAGACCCTGAGAAGAGAAAAATGAGTTTCACTGATTTGTCCAAGATCACACAAGAAGTAAGCAGCAGATCCGGGATCTGAATCCCTGGCTTCAAACTCTTTTGAGCCCAACTCTAGCACACCTTCCAAAAAGGTTTAGGAAGATTTAAGGAAACTGGGCTTTAGTTTCCTTATCTATATATGGATTCAATACAACAGCTTCCAGGACCCTTTCCAACTCTGGGATCCTATCGATGATTATCTGATTTGAAATCCTTTGTTATCTAATACATTTTCCAAAATGACTAAATAATGAGTAATGTTCCAATCTCAAGGTGGTTTTCCACTTTTATTTTACCTCTAGCATTTGTAAATAAATGAAGTGAAAGACACATTCACTTTCAGAGTAAGATTCATCCTGAGCAAAATCTGCCTTCTACCTTACTTATCATCCCAACATTGTCTCTAAAAGACTTTTTTTTTTTTGCTTGAACAATCCATGAAAATCCAATTTGGATTTCTCTGTGGAGCAGCTACATCTAACCAATGAATAATATGGGTTAAAGAATGAAGCACAGGAAACATCTATGGAAGGAGGAAGTTAATTTAACAAGATTTTTCTCTGATCTGAGTATTGTAAACCAATCCTCAGTTGGATTCAAAAAAAATTTTTAGGTCACATTGAAAGGCTGAGATTGCTGAGACAACAGAATTGTCGAGAAATATCCTTATGTGAATATTTTCCTGGTTAGATAAAGGGAAGCATTTGGGGAAAGGAAACAAGTACAGAATTTAGAACGAGAAGGTAAAGTTTTTCATCCTAGCTGTAATTCTCAAATTTGACAATGAGATAATTAAAAGTGAAATAATAACTGGAAAGCACTTCACAAACATTAGAATTCTATATAAAAGTCATTGGTGTTGTTATTCTAATCTTTATGTTCAATAGAGTTCATCTAAAAATGATCCTAGGACATGTTATTATTTTACTATTTATTTTTAATTATGTTATGTTCGGTGGTTACAATAACTACCTTTTGTAACTGAATAAAAGTCCTGGGTATGAGCTCATCAGTAGGCTCATGGAAACCATCTCTCAGATAACTTTAATAGTAGACAAGTCAATAGGGATGAGATTTGTTTCATTCTGGTCCCACAAGATTTCATTCTTAGTTGGCAAATGGATAAAGTGTTAGACCTAGAGTCAGGAACATGTGGATTCAAATTCAGCCTCATATGCTTACTAGCTTTATGACCCCATGCAAATCATTTCACCTCTTTCTGCCTCAGTTTCTTCATCGAAAAAAGAAGGAAAATAATAGTACCTACATCCCAAGTTTGCTGTGAGGGGGAAATATTGTATCATTTGTAAAGCACTTCACAAATTTTAAAGCATTGGATAAATATTATCTTATTATTACTCTCCTCAAAGCCCAAGATATCAGTCACGAGGTAAAGGAAATAGGAATAAAAAGATAAATGAAAAAACCTTTGGCAAAGGCTTGGCTGGTCACAAAGACCCTTGGAGTTATCTCTAATTCTACCACAGTCCTAGCAGACCAATTGGATCCATTCTGGATTTCCTATTAGACATGCATTTGCCCTCATGTAAGTTAGACTGATGGTGACTAATGCAATTTGTCAAGTGTTCCTCTACATTCTCTCTTTTACATTTTGGTTTGTTTTCTGTATGTTGTGTTCTAAGGTTACTTCCTGGTATATCAGTCAATAACTTTATTCTATTCTCCAGTCCTGTGTAATATAAGTACAGGTAGAAGGTCTGCAGCTGATTTTGAAGGGACTGTAAAATTTTAACCTGTAAGGAGGAATATACCAGGGAATTGTAGTTCTTTCCAGCCTGGTAAGAAAAGATGAGATCATTCCTCTGAAGGGAGGACAGAGGTTTTCCATATACAGCATACAATGGCAAGACTTTGGAGAACAAGGAGCAGGAAGAGGTGGTGGTCATCCTATGCCAGCAGCTGGAATTTGGCAGCCAATGCAGATTACATCCACATTTTCCCTCTTTAAGTCTATAAGAAATGACCTTTAAACAGAAAATCAGAGAGGTTTAGCTCTCTGTCACTATTTTAAATCATAGGAGCTCACTCCATTAGTCAAAGAGGTTTAGAGAAAACCAGGCTTTGAAGAATGGGTAAGTCCTTTGTACTCTCCTGCCTTATTTCTTCTTAATTGTTTTTTAAACTTAATTAAACATTAGGTAAACATCTATTTATGTTGACCCTCTTTATATCACTGGAGATCCCTTTAGAGCATGAAGGCATGATGGGAAGACATACAAATAGAACATGATCTTTTCTAATGCAGACCCAGGAGTTCAAACTGCAGGCGAGGGTTAAAAAGTTTTACTCTCTAAAAAGGGGACATATATGTTCAAACTATTTCATAATTATACTTCTAAGCATAGAATTACTATGAATGAGGTAAGGTATCATTTTTTAAAAATTAATGTGGTCCATAAATATGTCTTAGGGCAATCAGATATTATGTGGAAAATGTCATCCAGGGTGATCTCCATTAGGGATCCATTGTGTCCTAAGATCTCTATGACACAAATATTGAAATACTGGTGAATTGGACTCTAGGATTAGGTTTGCACCCTAGCCAATATACTGAAACAGACCCAGTGATTCTAAGAAATAGATGGAGCTACTTGAAGTGCCTGTGGTGATCAGCCTGACAAAAAGAATGGCAGAATGAATGGTTCTCATGGAAATTGGGTGGGGGGAGAGACAATTAAATGATGCAATGGATAGAACACCAGCTCTGAGTTCAAATTTGACCTCAGATGCTGAATACTTATTAGCTGTGTGACAACAGGCAAGTCACTTAACCCCAATTGCCTTTCAAAAAAAAAAAAGAGAAAAAATAAAAGAAAAAAATTCATGGAAATACAGCCACCTAACTAGAGATTAAGATTTCCAGGCATACCCCATTTCCTCAAGTGCCCGGACTTTTCTATTATGTGGGTAACATAGATGCTGGTCTCTTCCTGCTTTGACTCAATCAACTCAATCAAGAATTTTTAAGTGGCTATTCTGACAGAGCTCCATACAAAGCTAAGGGCTAAAACAAACCCTCCTCACAAAAATGTAAATTTTAATGGAAGAGACAAGGACATACATAAGCATAATCAGCATAAATATCAAGATAATAAATGCAGTGATCAATGGTCGCATAAGGATGCTCTAAATCACTATTGATTAAAAAATGCAAGTTAAAACAAGTCTGCCTTACATATATCAATCAGATTGTCTAGAAAAGGAAAATGACAAATGTTGGAAGGGATGTGGAAAAATAGGATCCCTAAAGCACCATAAGTGGAGTTGTAAACTGGTCCAATCATTCTGCAGAACAATTTGGAACTATGCCAAAAGGGATATAAACCATACAGACCCTTTAAGCCATTATTAGGTCTGCATCCCAAAGAGATCAAAGAAAAGGGGGAAAGACCTGTTTGTAGAAAAAAGATTTGTGGCAGCTTACTTTGTGGTGACAATGAATTGGAAATGGATCAATTGGAAAATGTCTGAACAAGTTGTTGCATATGATTATGATGGAACACGATTGTGCTATAATAATTTTTTTCAAGGTCACTCTCAAGGTCTCTCTTAAGAACTTTAGAATCAATTGTATGTCATAAGATACACTGAAACCCTGCGTAAGTCACTTAACCCCAATTGCCTCAGCAAAAAAATAAAATTAAAAAAAATAAAAAATAAGAGACTCGGTCATAAGATCTCCCAATAGGGCATGTCCTCATCAGAGAAGGTCCTGTGCCCTATGAGCAAAGCAGAGTTGAAATAGCCCTAAAGAAAAGTGAGATGTACAAAATTAGATAATCTACCCAAAACGTCCATCAGGACTATTCATGTCTGACCGGTGGAAGACATTCCAAGCTTATATTAGTCTGATCAGCCAGTCATACATGTTGTGACTCAACTCTAAGATAGTGATGCCATTTTGAGCTCTTTAAGTATGAAGATCAACTAGCCCAGCAACTGTTGTGCTGTAAGAAATGATGAGCAGGATTTTGGAAAACCTGGAAAAACTTACATGAGCTGATGCTAAGTGAAGTGAGCAGAACCAAGAGAACATTGTATACAGCCACAGAAAGGTCATGTGATGATCAACTGTGATGGATGCAGCTCTTTTCAACAATGAGGTGATTCAACATGTAGGTGATTAAATACCAATAGACTTGATATCCATCCATATCCACATTCAGAGAGAAGCATACTGTTTTCACCTTTTGTTGTTGTTGTTTTTTGTTTGCTTATTTGTTTTTTTCTTTCTTGTGTTTTTTTTTCCTTTTTGATATGATTTTTCTTGTGCAGAATAATAAGTATGGAAATATGTTTAGAAGAATTGCATATTTTTAACTCATGTTGGTGTCTTAGGGACTGGGGAAAGGGAAGGGAGGGAGAGAGGGAACAAATTTGAAGCACAAGATTTTGTAAAGGTAAATGATTTTAAAAAAAAAAACTATCTTTGCATGTATTTGGAAAAATAAAATTCTGTTTTTTAAAAGAAATGATGAGTAAGATGGTTTCAGAAAACCCTGGGAAGATTGACATGAACTGATACAAAGTGAAATGAGTAGAATCAGGAATGTTAGCAATATTGTAATTTATCAATGGTGAAAGATTTAGCTATTATCAACAATACAATGATCCAAGACAATTCCAAAGGACTCATAGTGAAAAAATGCTGTCCATCTCCAGAATGAACTCTGAGTGCAAATTAAAGTTTATTTCATTTTCTTTTTCTTGGTTTTTTGGGTAGCATGTTTAATATGGAAATATGTCTTACGTGACTTCACAAGTATAATGGGTATCATATTACTTGGTTTCTTGATGGGTTAGAATTTGAAACGCAAAAAAAAATTAAATGAATGTTAAATAAGTTTTTTAAAAGAAAGACTAAATGCAAACAAATTCAAGGAATTTAGGGAGGAAGACACTGTCAAGAAAAACTTTATGTAAAAGGTTATGATTGAGATACAACTTAAAGGAAGAATTTCTTTGAAACAGAGATGAGAAAATACACCAGGAACATGTTATATTCTCTGGAAATGCACCACAAAAAAAGGCAAAAATAGTCCCTTCCCTCTAGGAGCTTGCATTCTCATAAGGGAGAAACATATAAATATACAAAACATAGAGCAGATAAAAAGGCCTGCTCAATTGTTGGTGGAGTTGTGAACGAATCCAACCATTCTGGAGAGCAATCTGGAATTATGCCCAAAAAATTATCAAAATGTGCATATCCTTTGATCCAGCAGTGTTTCTATTGGGCTTATATCCCAAAGAAATACTAAAGAAGGGAAAGGGACCTGTATGTGCCAAAATGTTTGTAGCAGCCCTGTTTGTAGTGGCTAGAAACTGGAAAATGAATGGATGCCCATCAATTGGAGAATGGCTGGGTAAATTGTGGTATATGAATGTTATGGAATATTATTGTTCTGTAAGAAATGACCAGCAGGATGAATACAGAGAGGACTGGCGAGACTTACATGAGCTGATGCTAAGTGAAATGAGCAGAACCAGGAGATCATTATACACTTCGACAACGATATTGTATGAGGACATATTTTGATGGAAGTGGATTTCTTTGACAAAGAGACCTGAGTTTCAATTGATAAATGACGGACAAAAGCAGCTACACCCAAAGAAAGAACACTGGGAAACGAATGTGAACTATCTGCATTTTTGTTTTTCTTCCCGGATTATTTATACCTTCTGAATCCAATTCTCCCTACGCAACAAGAGAACTGTTCAGTTCTGCAAACATATATTGTATCTAGGATATACTGCAACATATCCATATAAAGGACTGCTTGCCATCTAGGGGAGGGGGTGGAGGGAGGGAGGGGAAAAAAAATCGGAACAGAAATGAGTGTCAATATAATGTAATTATTAAATAAAAAAAAAGAAAGTGAATGTAGAAAACTATCTTTGCATATATTTGGAAAAATAAATGCTATTAAGAGTGAGGGGGAAAGGAATTAAAAAACAAAAAGAGTAAATAACCTTAACATTTCAATAGCTTCTAAGAGCAACAGAGTCCTTTCATATTATACAATATTTGGTGTTCAGAAGCATAAGTGAGACATCAAGAAAAGGTGAAAATTCATACTTTTTTTTTTAAATAGCATTCTATTTTTCCAAATACATGCAAAGGTAATTTTCAACATTCACCTTTACAAAAAAAAAAAAAAAAGGCCTGCTCAGAGAGAAAGACATAAGCAATCAACAGGAATAGAAAAGGCTTCTTGCAGCAGGTCAGATTTGAGCTGAGTCTTTAAAGTTGAATTCTTGGTTCTTGTCTTTTGACCCTTTATTTATTGGATGGTGTTTCTCCATCTTATCTATTTCTGCAGCTCCTACCCTTCTCTCCTACCTTTTTACTGATAACCCTTCAAATAGTCAAGAGACGTGGTTGGCCATATGAGTCCTGTGGATGGATCTTCAGGAGTGGAAATCCCACAGCCTCCTGTTAGGTCACATTCCAGAAGGTCTTTTATTTGTCTATGAACTGTCCAATTTCTGCAAACCACTGCTTAGCACATGGCAGGCAATTCATAAATGTCTGTCAGATTAAATGGCTATTGGCAGGGTTGGAATCAAAATGGGGTAACTCTGCTGCACATTCTAACACTTTGAGGATACAGAACAATTTCCCTCTTTGGAAGATACACCTTCCTTTTCTCCCAAATCTAAGCAGGTCACTCCCTCCCAGTCCCTGTTCTACCACCTTTTAAGGCTCCATGGTTGTCTCACACTTTCCCTGTCTGCTACTAGACATCCTTGCCTCGTTTCCTGACTGGGACACTTGTCAGCCATGGCTACCTATGAACAAGGCTGTCTTCCTCTCTCCCTGCACATCATCATAAAGTCAGCCCTAGCCCTAATTCAAAGTTCCTGTCTTTTTCTGCCCTTGTTTTCACGGTGTCCTCATGAGGTACAAAGATTGATGAATTTATATTCAAAAGCTCTGTCTACGAATCTTCTTATAATCATAAATCATCATCATCATCATCATCATAACAACAATATCAGGAAAGTAACCTCATCTCCTTGATGCCCTCTAAGATCAGTTCTAAATCTAGGATCACATGATTTTCTAAAATGTCCCAGATTATCACCTTTAAATGTCTATTCTTAGAGCAACTGAACTCAATTCATTTTCCAATCTCCAAGGATCCTGTCCTTCCCAAGCCCTTCAATTGAATCATGCACATGGTTTTTAACTGATAGAGTGTAATGAGAAATGTCTTTATCTTCCTAGCAAGCTTTTAGCAGTGTCCATATCCCAGAAGATATGCACTTGGTCCCCAAAGGAAACAATCTTGTGAGGGGAAAAAACAGATAGACCTCGCACCACCTGCTTCCACCCAGGCAGGACCAAGCACAGTAGGGAGCCTTCATCCACGTCTGAATTACAGGACTGAGGTCATGGGAAAAGCCTGTCTTGTTCTCTTGGTACGTTACTGGCTCCGTGTTTATCCTGTTTTTAAAATCTATTGTCAAATCTCCCAGAAATAGCCACATTACTGCGGCTTGCTTTCTCTTTCTCCTTCCCTCTTTTAACTCAGATTAGGCTATTGGGTAAAAAAGCTCCTTTTTAGTGCCAAATATTTGACTTTGAAGAAATCCCTCCTTCCTCTCCCCACCCCCAGGCTTCAAACAATATCTTCTTTATTTTTCTTCTGGCTGTCCCTAAATCGAAGAGCTAAGTAGTCTTTTGGATTGTTTGGGTTTGTTTCTCATCATTTTTAAAGTTAATTTTTTTCAAAATTGATGTTTTTTTGAAAATTTAATATCAAACATCAATGAAAATTTCTAAACTTGTTTTGTAATCATTTATAATTAGATTAATTTCAATGAATCCAACATAACTTTAAAATTTCCCCCCACTTCAGTTGTTACCCACCAATAAACCTTTTCTGCCTAGGTTACCACCAAAGCTTATAGAATAATAGAATATAGAAAGTAGAATATAGAAATAGAATAATAGAAAGCATATTATCTACATGAAGGACAGGAAGGCACAAGTCAATTCAACTGGATTTTAAAATTTCAAGAATATCACATCCCTAGAATTTACAGCTTTTTCTCCTTTCATTTCTCCTATCACATTCATCTCTCATCCTGCCTAAAAAAAAGTGGTATACATATTGTTCTATTTGTCTTATATAGCTTCAGCACATCCAAGCTGTAAAGGCCTGATTTGAGTTCAGGTCTATTCAAATTAATACTCATGAACCCCCACTGTTTTTCTCTTAATGGACTAACCAGTCATTTCTATTCAGAGTAAACTACATTTAAACAGCATAGTATCATACCATAAAAAATAAAAAATATTTCCTCTCCTCTAGTCCCTACTGCATATTTTAAAAAAACTGGAAAGATCACTGGATTTGAATTCTATGTTTTTCATCTTGATAGACTTAATCTTCCTCATCTGTAAAATGGAGACATTGACCAAAAGATATTTTTCCAGTTCTAAATGTATGACCCTGAGAACTGATTGGAACCTAGGTAGTACAAGAAGATATACATGGAAGAGATACATTCATATGGAAAACAGAAATAGTAAATAAATGTGACTAGAGAACACAGATAGCCCATATAACACATGAACATAAGGAAATCTTGAGGCTATAAATTCATTGTAGATTAATTAAATGACAATCTTATTCAATAGTGAGTTATATGGATTTAAAAAAAAATTTTTAATCCCCTACAGAAACTTTCTGTTTCATGTTTTCTAGTCAACAGGGGCGATTGAACTATCTTGCTAGATCATCCCATTTCTACTCTTTTAATCGTTAGGGAAGTAAGACTCTTTTGCTCGTTTGGTTTTTTGTTCTTTTGTTTGTTTTTTCCCCAAGATTTCAATAGTCAACATTTTGATTTCAGGTCAAAATTCTATTTCTCAGAAGCACCTAAATATCGAATTGGCTTTACCTCTTGAATTCTGCCTCAGAAATTCTCCCATTGACCTCACGTCTCCCATGGACATAAATCATCCTGCTTGTTTGCCAGGACCATAGTAAGTGCTTAAAGATTGGTTATTTAATTTCCCCCAGTGGTCTTGTCCTCCAAGTTCTGCGTTTGAGTTTCCTTCCTATCTAGAAACTCCCCTTTCACAACTCGACATCAAGCAGCACCAGGCTAAATATCTAAACTAAATATCAGAAAACTAAAATAAAATAAAATAAAACTAAATATCAGAAAACTCACATACTTGGCACATATATTAAAAATAAACCTCCCTGTGAATAAGTAGAGATTGGGAAGCACCAGGTTGTCAACAGTTGACGATCAGAAGGAAACGATTCTGGCTAGGCAATAATTCTGAAATTACTGGTGAGGAAAATGGGCTGCAGGTGGAGCTGAGGCAGGGAAGGAAAAGAGAAAAGAATAAGAACACTTGAGAAGTAGCTAAGTAGATGTTGACAAAGGGAAAATATACCAAGAAGGTGACTGATTGGAGAATGCTTTCGAATCACTTTCAGCCTCAAGTGAACCTATTTGAAGGCAGCACAGACTAGTTTCACAACTCCAGGACAGGTCATTCAGTCAATCAGTAAACATTTATTAAGCACCTACTATGTTGTTAAGTTCTATCATATCAAGAAAGGGGAAAAAAACCACTATAATCTTGAATATTCTCCAATAAAGTAATAACATCTTCAGGATAAAAGAATTAAAGGAGATTCACTAAGGGCTAGTTTGAGTTAGGGACACTGGATGGATATGCGCAGAAAGGTTAATTCCCAGGTCAAGGGAGAGAGGAACTTTTCTCAGGCTGAGAGTGCTAGGAAACTTATCACACAATGGAAAGAACACTTCCGGAGCAAGACCCGAGTTTCCATCCTTCCTCAGACACTTACCAGCTGTGTCATCCTGGGCCAGTCACTTAACTTTTCCATACCTTACTTTGTTCATTTGTAAGAATAAGGAGGATAGATCTGATGGCCTCAACGATACCTTCCAGCTCTAAAACCATGTTTTTGTCTGTGACCGATTCCTCTGAATTGGCCATGGGTCCGAGGTCTCTCTGCCTGAGAACTGGGGTTGTTTTCTCAGCCCTAACAAAGTCCTCATTCCTCTGACACACTCCTAGCCTCGCTCGCTCTTAGAATATGCTCATTCCCAGACTTCCCATCACCATTTTTTCACATGTACCCCCAGTTCATGCGAGCCTTTATTAGTTACAAGTTATCTGGAGAAAAGAGATTTTCGTGGCAATTACACTGAATCAATGGAATTGCAGAGTGGGAAAAGATCTCCAAGGCCTGAAATCTGACCAATGGGGATCCATCCTCTTTTCAAATACCTCCAAGAAAAAGGAAGCATTATCTTCCAAGACAGCCCACTGCACTTTGGGAGAATTCTCATGTTAGAGAGTTCCCCCTGTGTCCATCAAGGTTTACCCACTCACTTGAGTTCTGCCTTCTGGAACCAACAGCTCTAATTCTTCTGCCAAATGGGGTACTCTTTGGAGACAGCAATCCCTAGTAGCTTCCCTGCTCAACCATTAAATCTTCTCTTCTCTAGCTTAAAACCCCCAGTTTCTTCAAATGAGTTTTATATGCTACAAATAAGCCAAATGCCCCATGCCGTTCTCACTGACCCCTTACTTCCATCTCCAGCTTATCAGTGGGTTGGGATGGGATTTAGAGCGCAAAAGGATTTTAGAGGCCATCTAATCTAATGCCTTCATTTAAGAAATGAGAAAAATGAAGTGCCGGTAGTGTGCAGAATCACCCAGGCAAAAAGTAACCGGGACTTAGCAACATACTCAAAATATGTCCAGATTTGAACCTAGCTCCTTTTGACTACAAAGTCAGGGCTCTTTCCACTGTACTTCACTGCCTCTCAATAGCCATCCTTCAGACATTTCAGAGTCCAACTGGCAGATTCTCCTGCCAGACATTTTAGAATTTACATTTAATTAAAAATTTACCAGATCTTGAGCATGCACTTGTTTTGAAAAGGGAGTGTTTCAATGTCCCCTATCAATACCCAGTTGGTATGGTCCAAAATCATGTCTGTAATAATGCAAATAACTGTGTGTGCAGATGTCGGGCTGAGCCCTCGGCCCCTTTTAGAGCACTTCCTCTCCCTCCCGAGCCTCTTAAGAAAGAGCCACACCTGGATGTCATTGGGCAGCGTTTCAGAGAATCTTGGCCCTCCGGGGTTCTGTGACCCAAGAACATCAGGGGGAGGAACTTCAGTTGTCCAGAGGCTGAGATTTTCCCACACAGCCTTTGCTTTTCCCTTTGTTCCCCTTCTCTCCTGATTCTTCCTTCTTGGTGGTATAGCTCTTTGGAACTCTACTCAATCAATAAGCAAATCTTTATGAAAAACCCACTCTGGGGCCCGTGCGAGGCTAAATGCTGGGGAGATAAACAGGGAATCCAGAATGTGTCCTCCCAAAGGCATGAAGTTGAAAGGAGTTTTTGGGGTGGAGAAGGGGGTTCTTTGGGGAAGAGCAGTACAGTGTCTGGTAGGTAGTAAGCACAGTATAAATGTTATTATTATTTATTCACATTATTAGCCTAATCTCTAAATAATTCTAACCTGTGCTTATTTATATATCTTTTTGCTTATTTATTTATATTTACTTATTAAAAAAAAAAGGTCATTTTTTTCTGTAGCTCCTCCTATTCTTCAAGTGTTTCACTTGGTTTATAACCAGCTTCTACGACCCCCTGGAATCCCTAGCTCCCTCCAAGGCTTAGCTCAGGTGCCACCTCCTGCAGGAAGCCTTCCCTGATCAATTCCATCCCACCCCCACCCAAAGGCGCCCCTAATCTCTGAAATGACTTTGTATTTCTTCTGTATTGAAGAAGCAGGCGAGCATCGCAGACAGAAAGCTACCCCTAAGGCAGCAAGATCCATCTCTGGTCCATAATGGCTTAATGACCTTGACTTTGTTGTTTACTCAATTCCTCATGTCCAATCTTTGTGACTCCACTTGAGGTTTTCTTGGCAAAGACCCTGGGATAGTCTGCCATTTCTTTCTCCAGCTTATTTTACAAATGAGACAAATAGGGGAGGTGACCCGGCCAGAGTCACACAGCCAGGAAGCTCTCGGGGCCATATTTGAATTTCGGGAAGATGGAGTCTTCCTGACTCCAAGCCTGATGCTCTATCCGCTGCAGCGCCACCTAGCTGCTCCTAATAATCTTCAACAAATCAATTAACCTCCCAATACTCCAGGCCAGTAACAGAAACTCAAAACAGTATGAGTCACCCAAGTGTGGGATTTCTATGGCCACAAGTTGGCTCCAAAAACCACATATATTGATATATTTTCCCCAATACACCAGCACATTAAAATCATATAAAATAAATATAAACGTAAAACATCGAAATACAAATAGAAATAGAAAAATAAAACATTAAAATATAAGCGCTACCTTTTGATCTGGTTCAGGCTGCACTCAGAAGCCCGTGATTGACACCTCTAGCAGTTCACCTAGATTAACTGACAAAGCAGGGAGCAATCTGCATTAGGAGAAAGACGTTCCTCACCTGGGAGTTTCCGAGATATAAGTCTCCTTCAGGGGACAGTGAGGGAGGGGAAAAGGCCTCATTTCTCCTCCATTCTTAAGCTGTCAGCCTGTGATTATTGAAAGGCCAGCCCGTGAATGTCTTCCTCTGAAAAGGCAGATGCGTTTATGTTGTAACTCCTGGGGATCACTTTCCCATTTGAAGTTTGAACTAGGGTGAGAGAAGAAGGTAGAGTCTGCCTGGAATTTGCTTGCATTTTTCAGGCTATTTCACATCAAGTATGGCGTGGGGGAGTTCCCGGTGTGGAAGTGGGGGAGTTCCCGGTGTGGAAGTGGGGGAGTTCCCGTTGTGGAAGTGGGGGAGTTCCCGGTGTGGAAGTGGGGGAGTTACTTGTGTGGAAGTGGGGGCACTCTTTTGTTTTTCTTACAAAGCCTTGCTAACACAGTAGGGGCTGGATTGCTTTGCTAAAGAAATCTCAGGATTGTCTTTAGAAATGACACACCTGCCGATACAGTGGACCAAGGTTAAGTCTGTGAGGATTACACCTGTCTTCTCCATCCATGGAAAATGGGCGGCAATTAGACCCAAATTTAACTGGGAGTTCGGGGTGGGGAGCCAAAAAGTGGGGTCACGTTCTTTTTATTTTTATTTTATTCCACCTAAGCTAATTTTGTTTTCTTCTCTGAGAAGCGAAAGCAGAAAATGAAAGTGTACCTTCAGTTATGGAATAGAGAGAGAAAAAATGAAAGCCTTTCCTTTTCCCCAGGTGACTAACTCTCTTAAAGGGATTCCATTGAGGGACGCTAAACTTTGAACACCCCCCCTTTCATTCTCAAAGGGAATTGTTTGGTTTTAAAGCATCTCTTTGATGTGCTAAGAGCTAATGTTTTGTTGCTGTGTTAAACTGGAAGTTCAGGTTATTCAAATCAAGTGAGATTTTTGTGCCCTAAAGGCTTTTTTGAGGACCTTTTTGTGGGGCAATTTCCTTACCACAAGCCTTTGAGAAAGGGAAAACTAGCATTATAATCTCTGTTTCCCATTAGATTCAGAGAGGTAAGGGATTTGCTCAGGAACACACAGCTAGGGAGGGCTGAACCTTGAACTCAATTCTTTTAAGACTATCACAAAATCATGGATCACAGAAACTAACAGTTGAAAGGGACTTTGGGGTTCAATGAGTCAAGCTCTTACCTGACTAAGAATATCTTCTGCACTGATCACTGGTACCAAGACATTGCCTGAAGATCCTCTCCATCTGACCTGCAGCTCCCTCTTGAAGCAATCCATTCCACTTTGACCAGACTTCAATCATTAGGAAGTTTTTCCTCATATCAAACCCAAATTTTCCTCCCCACAGTCTCTACCCATGGATTCTAGTTCCTCCAAATGATTTATATATATCATGCTCTCAAGGGCCTTCCTGTTCTGGTGGCCTTCCTCCAGATTCTCCTTCATTATTGATGTCCTTCCTATATAAGCTGCTTAGAACTAAACCTGGTTCTCCAGAAGTATTTCAACCAGAATAGTGTATTGAGACAAATGCTTACCTCATTCTGGATGCCCAGACTCTCATCTTAGACACGGTCTAAGATTGCCCTTCATTTTGGGGACTACCACATCACCCTATTGGGTCATATCGAGCTTTCAATCCACTGAGATTCCCAAATCTTATTCTGATAAATTTATCTAGTCAGGTTTGCCCCATGTTTTACCTGAATTGTAGCTTTTTGGAAGCTTCATCAGTCCAGAAAAATGATAGATTAGTACTTGCTGATATTCTTTAGTCCTCAAGAAGAGTAATTTAATTTTATTCATTCCTTTGGGGATCCCTGTTGAAAAGATTAGTTATAAAATTAGGCAGTCCAGTCCATAGGTATGTCAATGTGAGTATTATCTACTAAATTGCTTATGATTATCAATACTTTGGGACTTAGGTGGTTTCATCCTTTTCTTTATTATGGGTACTCAAATACAAGTCCTAAACCTTTCAAACCTTCTCATCTATTGTGATATGAGACCATGTTTCCCCAAAAATACCTATCGAGAACCTATTTAGTTCAAAGGAAGTCTTCCTCTTTCTGTTTAATATCTTAGATTCATCAGTATAGCACTCACCCTTCCTATCTCTCTTATCTCTTGTTATCACAATATAATCACTATTTTCTAGTCAGACATTCTCTTTCATGCTATTTCTCCTGGTTAAGTCCTCTTTGGTAATATGCTATCATCTTCTTTTATCCATCATGAGTTATTATCCTTTGAATTGGTTGAAATGTTGATTTTGTTTCAAAAATAAATTTCAGACATAACAAACAAACATTCAGTAATGTGGTATCATTCTATGTCTAAATCATATGCCCATTTTGGCATTATCTTGTTATACAGTGTAAGATGTTGGTCTATACTGTTTTCCAGTTTTCCCAATGGTTTTTTGTCAAATAATGAGTTTTTGTCCCCAAAATACTAAATACTATGGTAATTTACTACAATGTATTGCGTACCTAATCTATTCGATTAATCTACTACTCTACTTCTAAGCCAGGACCAGCTTATTTTGATGATTACTTTTATAATTACCTTTATAATACAGTTTGAGATCTGGTATAGTTAGGTCTCCTTTTTTTACATTTTAAAAAAAATGATTCCTTGATATTCTTGACTTTTTTGTTCTTCCTAATGAATTTAATTATTTTTTCTAGCTCAATAAAATAATTTTTACAATTTGATTGGTAGGGCACTGAATAAGTAAATCAATTTAAGTAAAATCATCATTTTTATTATATTGATGTAGCCTACTTATGAGCAATTAACATTTTTTTATTTGTTAAAATCAAACTTTACTTGTTTGAGAGGTGTTTTGTAATTGTGTTCCTGGATTTGTCTCGATAGGTAGACTTCCAAATATTTTATATTTTCTACAATTGTTTAAATAGAATTTTTCTTTCTATTTATTGCTGCTGTTCTTTGTATATAGTAATGTTAATGATTTGTGTTTGTTTTTTATACTGCAACTTTGCTAAAGTTGTTCATTATTTCAACAAGATTTTCATTGATTCTCTAAGATTCTCTAACCATACCATCATATCATCTGCAAAGAGTGATAATTTTGTTTTCTCATTGCCTATTCTTTCTTCCTTCAATTCCTTTTTCTTCTCTTAGCTAGCATTTCTAGGACAATATCAATAAATTTCTATGGCCAACTATGTATATATGTTATTTCATTTTTGAGCCAATTCAGATGAGAGTAAGGTTCAAACATTATCTGCCACCCTCACCTTCCTCCACTTCTTCTCCTCCACTGTAATAGCTCTTTTGCACCTTTAATATGTGAGCTAATTTATCCCATTCTATTCCTCCATTCTCTCTTCTCCCAGTGCAATCCTCTTTCTCACTCCTTAATTTTGTTTTTTTGGATAGCATCCCATCATAATCCACTCACACCTGCACCCTCTGTCTATATATACTTCTTCTAATTGCTCTAATAGTGATAAGGTTCTTAAGAGTTATGATTATCATCTTCCCATGTAGGAATATAAACAGTTTAACCTTATTAAATCTCTTGTTTTCTCTTTCCTGTCTTCCTTTTTATGCTTCTCTTGAGTCTTGTATATGAAGCTCATTTTTTGTTGTTGTTGTTCAACTCTGGTCTTTTCACTAGGAATGCTTGAAAGCCCTCTGTTTCATTAAATATCCATTTCCCCCCTAGGGATTATATTTAGTTTTGCTGGGTAAGTGATTCTTAGCTGTATTCCCAACTCCTTTGTTTTCTGCCTGCACCAGAATGTACTCCTCTCCCATTCCAGTGAGATAGACCTTTCCTGCTGCTCCTCCAAGCTGTTCTGAGCTGTAAAACTGCTTCATCATTCCAAAATTACTTCTGAGGCATTACGCCAAGATTTTATTGGAGGGGAATTCAGTTGGGTTCAAACAAATTTCTGTCTGGTTCCACCATCTTGACTCTGAAAGTCCCAAAGTAATTAAAAAAAAAAAACCATCCTTTTGGTTCATTCCTAATGAAAACGGTTTTTAAAAATTAGATTGAGAATTGTCAATATAGAAATATAGAAATAATATGTTAACATTTGGTTAAAAGCTAAATCTAGCCTGAGAGGTAGAGGTGAGGAAAGTAGTTTATGACTTTCCTAAACTGGATTATTCACATCTTGAATATCCAGAAAATTCATTCAAAAACATTTCTACTTAACTTTGTTACTAAAACCTAGGTAAGTCTTTTTGTTTTAGCTTGGATAGCCTGGTTCCCAAACTTTTGCTCTGTTGATAATAAAAGGAAAATGGTTTATCTGCTAAAATATTCTGTGGAAATTAACCATTCCTAATATTCCAGATCTGGTCTTGGGAAACTTGACAGGCTTTAATTCATTCTTTTATTATATTCTTTCAGACTTTTTTTGCCTCGGCTCTCCACCATTGAAGTAACCAGGTTTGGAAAGAAGTGCAAGAAGATATCTAGGAAGCTACTTGGTACAAGGGAATAGAGACTGAATTTATGGGACTAGCAAAAGAACTGCTGTGGATTGGATAAAACATATTTTTTATGTTATTGGGCTAGTCACTTTACTTATAAATACCTCAAGCAATTCTCTAGGACTCACCTACTAAATCATAAGCTCTTTGATTATTTTTTAATAGAAAGAGAAATCTACTCATCTCAATGCCCACCCAGTACTGAGGGGAAAAGTATGTAGCTGGATTTAATTATCTAAATCTATGTGGATATGTTTGTATGTATATATACATATAAACATATGTATGTTTGTATATGTATGTATATGAATAGGTTATATGTATTATTTTTTGCTATATATAATATATATAACAAATATATTTATATTTTGAAAAATAAGGAGAGAGGAGGGAAAAAAAGAAGGGGAAAGGGGAAAGATAGACGTAGAAACAAAGAGACTAAGATGGAGAAACAGAGAGACAAAGACAAAGAGAGATTTTTCTATAGAAAATAGTAGACTCAAAGCCAGAATGACCTAAATTCAAAACCTCTGACATCCACTAGCTCTGTGAACATCGAACCTCTGAACATTAGGCAGTTCCTTAACAATTACTTACCAAGCTACTAGAGAGAGTTGCCACAACCAAGAAATCACAAATCTTTTTATAAATTTAAATATATTACATTATAATATACAATTACATTATATCAAAATATAGTGCCATTTAGATGCCATATTGAGATGTTGGGGATGTGGAAATAATATATACAAATCTTATATTATTGTATAATATTTTTACTTTATAAATATATGGGTACAGCTATGTATATTTGTGCACATACAATAATTTCCAAAAATCTTAATTAGTCTAATGTTTTTCTTGTTTGGATTGATTATTTTTATAATATGTTTATTGTTGTCTAATAATCATACCCCAATTGAAAAGCTGCAATTATTCCCTCCACCCTGGTTTGAAACTGATAATTAATAAAAATCCAATCTAAACTATTGTCCTCTCTATATATTTTTAGAAGAATTTCATTTTCAACTTAAACATTTTAAAGAGAGGTATCACAAAACAAATGGACTAGAGGAATGAAACTTATCCTTTTCTGACACATGTCAGTCACTGACTAGCAACTTCCTGGCTCAGTCCTCCTGTCTCTGTGTTCCCCTCCTCCTATTACTCCCTGGATTCCTTCCAGTCCCCTTCTGGATCCTCAGCTTGTTGGTGGTCCTCTGTTTTGACATATGCTTGCCCTTATCTCCAATCAGTTTGGTTGATAGACATTTCCCTTAAAGAATTTGCCTCTTGATTTTTTTTTCTCTCTCAATTGACAATTACTAAGTACTTGGGAAATTATCCTGGGGGCCTTTGAGAGCTGGTCAGGCAGCCCTCGGAATTCTCTAACCCAAAGCAACAGTGTTTGTTCCTCCCTTCAATTTGTCCCTTTTCATCCCTGTCATGTAATTATCAGTACTAGTTATTGTGAACATTTGATGTCATCTGCAAAAGATCAAAGACTGCCATCCTCATTTTTGCTGAAGTGCCCACTAGTAGGTGGTAAGAGCCAGAGAATTTCAGGAATTATTGACCTGATGCCCCAAGTACAATCTCTCGGGATCATTCCTTGACTATTTCTCTGAGAGAAAATAGTTTGTGTCGGCATGCATTAATCCTCCTTCCATTTATCAACTGCTTCCCACCATCCCACTGCCTTCTTTCACACACACCTACCTAAAGCAACACACGTGCATCCACATATATCTACAGGGAAACCAGAGGAAAACTTCACATTGACCAATTTAATACTTTTTGTGGTGGTATAATCAGTCAGCCAGCCTTTATTGAGGAATTGCTATGTTTCAGACACTATACTAAGTTCTGGGAATATAAAGAAAGGCAAAAATGAAAAGACCCTGTCCTCAAGGAGCTTCCATTCTAGTGAAAGAGACAACATATAAATTACTAGATGTATATGAGATGTATATAAAGAGTAGATGGAGATAATCTGAGAATATGAAGTATAATATTATTATCATAATACAGTATGACAATTAATAATAATAATAAGCTAATGGGCTCTTAGGCTGTAGTGATAGAGACCTAATGTTCAGACCAAGGAAGGTAATATTTTCTCTGTAATCAAAGAACATGGAGAATATTATGTTTAGTTTTTAGTGCCATGTTTTCTTTTCTTCTTTAAAAAAGCCTTTTATTTTTGAAATATATGCATAGTTTTCAACATTCACCCTCTCAAAATCTTGTGTTCCAAATTTTTTTCTCCTTCCTTTCCTCCTACTCCCTCCTTTAGATGGCAAGTAATCCAATATATGTTAAACATGTGCAATTCTTCTATATATATTTCCACAATTATCATGCTCTAGTGCCACATTTTCAAAAGGACATTGACAAGTTGAAATATATCTAATAGTAAAGTAATAATAATAAATAGTATTTATATATATATGTATATATATATAAAATCAAATAGCATTTGATGTTTGAAAAATTCCTTAAAAATATTCTCATTTTTTCCTCACAACAACAGTAGGAAATAGGTGCTATTATTATCCCCATTTTACAGACAAGGACTGAGACTAAATGACTTGTCTAGTCACACAGCTAATAAATATCTGAGGTCACAGAATTCAGATCTTCCTATTTCTAGGTTAAGTATTTTATCTACTATACTACCTAGCTACCCAATTAAATAACTAGAATGATTATAAGAATGGAGACCTTGCCAAAGAAGGGTCAATTGGAGGAACCAAAGATGCTTAAACTATGGGAGAAAAGACTTAGGAGAAGGACACATAACAGTCATCTTCATGTATTTAAAGAACTGTCACATGGAAGAGGATCATAGTCAACTGGAATAACTCTAGAGCTGGATCTTATCCATTTCCAACCTCCTCATTTTATAGATAAGAGAACTGAAATGAGCAGGGATGACATCATTTGCCCAAAGTCTCTCAGGCTATAAGATTTGAAATCAGATCTCATGATTCCAAGTTCAGAACTCTCCCCACTGAACAATACTACCGTTCTTTGCTTGACTCTAAGGGGCAAAACCAAGAGCAAAGGACAGAAGTTGGAGAGTCAGATTTCAGCTGAACACAAGGAAAGCTTTCCTAACCTCAAGAATAATTCCAAAGTAGAATGGGACAAGATGGGAAGCAGTATCCTTACTGGGTTTTAGGCACTGACTAAATAACTTCCTGTCCAAAATATTACTAAGGTATTGGTTGGTTGATACACTCCAGATGTTCCCAAGGATTTCATTAAGTCTACCTTACTCTATGTTCAATCTTGGACTTGAACTAGATAGCTTCTGTCTTTCTTTTTCCAGGAATAAAAATTTGATTTTTCTTCCTCCTTCTTTCCATAAAAAAATAACAAATATGCATAGTCAAGCAAAATGATTCCCACAGAATTGATTCCCTGAAGCAAGCAGAGCCAGGGGACCAATTTCTACAATAAAAACAATAGTATAAAAATGAACAACTCTGAAAAACTGTGCTGTTCCGTGCAAGGCCTAATAATGACCACCATGATTCCAAAGGACAAATGATGAACTAAGAAACCAGACCAGAAAATTTAAACCGATGTAAGTTTTACTGAGTTTGCCAGCAAGGGTATCTCTCCCACTCACACAATAGAGAGAGAGAGAGAGAGAGAGAGAGAGAGAGAGAGAGAGAGAGAGAGAGAGAGAGAGAGGTGTTTATAAAGGGTCTGGAGGAATGGAGAAGAGTGGGAATGGGATATGTGTTTCTAGGGCTCTGGGGCAGATCTCACAACACATTTATCCACTTAACCCAGGACATTACTGTTAAGTAAATCTTCAGAATCATGCTGTAAAACAGGACACATTGATATCTATCTTCTCCTGGGCTGCCTGCTCAATAAATGGAGAAATAGATTAGCTGGGGAGGCTAGCCAGGAATAAGGCGGGGGGGAAGAAGATTTAGCAAGTGACAAGATGGTGGGGTCCTGACAGAAAGACCACTGATCAGCTCAGGGTACAGAATTAAGTGTATCTTTTGGGACTTCTAAATTTCTTCCATCTCTAGAGTTTTATGATCCTACTCTTATTAAATCATATACTCATCTCACTTTTCCAATGCCTCTCTTGTTTTATTTGTAACCTTATACCTTGAGTTATGGTCAACTCCATACATCTCCTTTGTCTTTGTATCCCCAGATACTGCTCACCATCCTGGGGCACTGGGGATCCACCGTACAATTCTTGTGGACTGACTGACTGACGCTCGATGCTGTCTGAGTCAGCAGGCTAAGATCACCAGAATGACTTCCCTCAAATTCTATTCTCTCTTTCCAAGTTACCCTTCCATCATTCCCCTCCCACAGTCTACGTTCCAGACAAAACTGCAGGCTTGCAGTTCTCCACACTACCATTCCGCTCTCATCTCTGTCCATTTGCCCATCACACGCCCTCCCTACCTCTATCTCTTCGAACATGTATGTCCCTTCAAGGTTCAGCTCAAGTGCCACATCCTTTTGAAAGGC
Source organism: Antechinus flavipes (assembly GCF_016432865.1). Classification (NCBI taxonomy): domain Eukaryota; kingdom Metazoa; phylum Chordata; class Mammalia; order Dasyuromorphia; family Dasyuridae; genus Antechinus; species Antechinus flavipes. Next base: position 16,356,385 of record NC_067398.1, read on the forward strand.
TATACGGATAGCTCAGATGTGATTAAATTACATTTACATGGACAAATGTAATGTCCCTTGGAGTCTTGATTTTCCTACCTATTAAAACTATCCCCCTATATTTAATTTTTATTCATTTATCTATGTACATCTGTATACTTACCCTGGGAGGATATAAACTCCTAGAAGACAGAGATAGTGTTGATTTTTGTCTTTGTAGTCTTAGTACCAAGTATAATACCTTCCACAAAACAGACACTCTTAATAAATGGTAAATAAATGAGTAAATACTAATTAGACCAATGAGATAATATTTGGAAAGTGCTAAGTACAGTGACTGGCACACAGTAGGCACTTAATGATTGCTTGTTCCTTTCCCTTCCATAATCTAGCTTTGGGACCACTGACAAGTACCTGGAAACCATGTCTGGGACTCAGTTTCTTTGTATGTAAAATGAAGGGGTTAGACTAAGATAGCAGTTCTTAATTGTTTTTGTATCATGGATTCTTTGGACAATTTGATGAAGCCCAGGAATCCCTCCTCAGAAAAATGTTTTTAAATGCATAAAACATAAGATCACAAAGGCCTGGAAAGACTTACATGAACTGATGCTTAAGTGAAGTGAGCAGAACCAAAAGAACATCGTACACAGAACAACAAGATTACAGGATGAACAATTCTGCTGGATGTGGCTCTTTTCCACAATGAGGTGATTCAGGCCAATTCCAATAGACTGGGGATGGAGAGAGCCACCTGCATCCAGAGAGAAACTGTGGGGTCTGATTGTGAATCTCAACATAGTATTTTCACATTTTTTGTCATTATTGTTGTTTGCTTGCTTGTTTTTTTCCCTCAATTTTTTTCCTTTTTGATCTCATTTTTCTCGTGCAGCACAATAAATGTGGAAATAGGTTCAGAAGAACTATACATGTTTAAACTAGATTGGATTACTTGCTGTCTAGAGGAGCAGGGGAGAGGGAGTGAGGGAGAAAAATATGGAACACAAGGTTTTGCAAGGGTGAATGTTTAGATGTTTCACAAAAAAAAAGAGGGGGGGGCTTCCCTCCACACATACTTTTTAAGCCGACTCCCAGAGTCTCTCCCTTAGTTCTTTGTCTCAATTTCCATACTTTGCCTCTCCTATAGAAAGAAGGCAGAGGGAGGGTAGATCTCAGAGCTGGGACACGAGTTTGACTCCTGCCCTTGATGTTACTGGCCGTGTGTTCCTGGACAAATCATTTAGGGCCTTCAGGCAATTCTCCAGACTTAGTTCCAGAGCAGGTGCTGATCTCCTTCCACACAGGGAATTTTCTCGCCCTTGGAACTCCCTGAGCCAATGACTCACGGACCCGGATGGAATAAATAAAAATCAAGAAGTCTGGACTCCTCTGGAGCTGTTTAGCCACATGCCTCTAACAGGTCAGTGACACTCACAGATGGCTGTTTCTTGCAGTTGGGCCCAGTGGAGGGACTGTCTTACGCAGCAGAAGATAGGAAAGAAATTTGTTTGCAGACCTGTTCAAGGCTAAGCTTGAGGCCATTATTACAGTGGAATAGACCCAGTGGTCTCGGGCAGAGAGGGTTGGATTAGGAAATAAATAAAGGCAGGCCAGGAATGCAGACACAAAGCTGGACGTTCAGATGCGACGGCCCTGGGTCTCCGGGTCTTATCTGCCTTCTTTAAGTTGGACCGAAGCTCCTGGAGAGCCGTCCTTCCAAGGGCTAATGGTGGACGGGGACAGAACTCTGCTCAGCTCCGTGGGAAAGGGGCCAGTTGTCTAAGGCCCCACAGGGAGGATGCGGGGAGAGGCAGCTCTCTTATCCCACTGGGCAGGCTCATGAGCTCATCCACCCACGCTGGCCTGGTCAGCAGGCAACCAGAGGAACTGTCAAGGAGAGAGTAGAGGAAAGTCCGGCAAGAAAGAGTCCTTTGTCAGGAGGCCTTCTGGGTGTGGACACTGGCCAATTGGAGGAGGACCAAGGACCCCGGCTCCATAGGGAGGCAGAGCCAAAGGCAGGAACTGACCGCCTTCAGAAGGGGCTGCTTCCACATGGGGGCCGTCACTGACTCCTCGCTCCAGGTCTCAAGGTGCTGACAAGGCAAACAGTCTATTGCACAGGTCAGCCAATGGGAACCAATCCGGGAATGGCGTCAACTCTCAGTTATCCAGGAGCTGCTTATCGAGGCTGAGGGGGAGCTGAGACTTTGGCTTGGTCTCTTCCCATCTGGATCTTGCTAGAGCTTTCATCAGAGAAAAGGCCAAAATGAAATCAGTTCCCTTGGCAAATTGTTACAGGAATTCAGTTCTGAGCCGGATGTCAGAGGTCAACTGGTCATAGGATGGATTCTAGATCTAGATTCGAAGGGACCTCAGGGATTGAATAGTCCAATTTCATTATTTTTACAGGTAAGGCAACTGAGAAACAGCTGGGAAAAGAATTTGCCCAAAGAGGCACAAGTGAGATTATAGAGTCATATTTTAATTGAGGGAAGGGGAGAGAAACAGAGAGACAAAGAGACAGAGACAGAAACCAAGACAAAGAGACAGAGGCAGAGAGGTGAGGGAGAGAAAAGGAGAGAGAAAAAAGGGGGAGAGAAGGAGAGAAAGAGCTGGGAAGAGAGGGAGAAAAAAGAGAGACAA